>NC_056729.1:189589078-189734078 GCF_019279795.1 Protopterus annectens
GGTATACTCCACAAGGGTGTATCCTGTGGGGCGGGCATACTCCAGCTCCAACATATTTAGTGTGTGTGCACACATATGCTCTCTGTACAGTACTGTTCATATTCCCAACATGTGTAATGGTGTCCCTACAGTGGAACACACCTCTACCATTGTATTCACAGTTGTTCACACATCTGGTAATGACAGTTTGGAAGGTTTAGTGTAGGTGTTTCATATAGTCTACAATTGTTTCACATAGGTAAACAGTGTGATGCATTGCATGTCTCACCAGTGTCCATTACAAGGACCACCATACATTATGTGTATGTGTGTTATGGCAGAGATCATGCAATTAATATATTCCATGCATTATCAAACCTGGCAAATAATAACAATCTCACCTGACACAGGCTGTTGTTGCTGCAAAATGCCAGAGGTACCTAAATAGGGGTGTCACAGCAGTAAGATCATTATCCACACCTGTGTGGTAGCTACAGGGTGCAATGTCTATGTTAGCACATAAGCCAGTACAATACACTATACTATGGATTATACACATCTGTGCATACATAGAGTAGCAGACTATAGTATGTGGCATGTGTGCATACATGCCTTGCATATGATGTTACATTACATATTGTACAGTAACACATGTAACTATGTGATATATGGTTGTGTTTTATGTGCAGTAGTGACTTACCAGGCAAATCCAGGCTGAATGGTTGAGAGACACCCACCTCCACAATATCAGCTAACACTTGTGGATGGAAGTCTGCAGGTGTTCCCAGGTTGGCAAGTAGCTCCTCAGTACGTGTGAGTGGGGGCTGGGTAAGAGGACCCCCACCTGTTGCACCTTGTTCCTTGGTGATTTCATTTGCACGCTGTATCACCCGTCTTATCTGGTCAGTGCAGTGTCAGCGCATCTGCTGATAGGTGCGATTGTGACCACCAACATCATTTACCCTCCTGCAGAGTTTCTCCCACAGGGTATCCCGCTATTGTGCATCCTGTGGCACATGGCTGGAGAGCATCATGTAGTTGTCGAGGAGTTATAGGATGAGGACCTCATCCTCCAAGCAGCTGTATGGCGGCAGTCGGCTACAGGGCATACCTGGAAGACATAACGATGAAGACAGGTCACAGTAACTCACAGAGAAGTACAGCAGTACAGCTAAACATACATGTGTATCACATTTATTAAGTTTACAAATATGTCTTTGTAGATCTACATAACACTAACACCACAGACAGGTATAAGTCGCACACATTTGATACCTACTGGTGTGTGATGTTATCGCCATATATGTGTGTGTCATGTGATGACATTGCTCATACACCATGTAGATGTTGTCTTGACGTGGGTATGTCTGTTTGCCTGTAGTAGTATCTTTACCTGTCAGCACATGTTCATTAATGCAATCAATCTTAATGCTGTGTATATGTCACATATATAGTTATACATAGCTGTTAGGGACATGACTTGTGACCCTGCAGACCTGCAAGCATGTATGTGTTTTGCCATATACATCTACATGGCACTGTACAGCTGTGTAGCATCTTGCCATGTATTACCTGTGTTGCGCATGTGTAACACATGGGACAATAGCTAGCCTGATGGTATTTGCAGGGTTGGATATCAACTATGGCATGTATGGTCATAGTGATGTGGTAGGCTATATGCCCTGGGCCATTTATGAACTTAGGCAGACAGGTTACCTAGCTGTAGGCAACAGACAGGTAATATTCAGTGGCCAGTTCAAGCAGTGCCACAGAACTGATACACATGGTTACTGATATATTTGGCATGCGATCATCACACCATGTCACAGAGAGGGGCGATGTGCAGCTTTGATGGACAGGGATGCATAGTATGGCAAGAGTATGTTAAGTGTATGAGACAGGGATCTGTCAGGCATGTTCAGATCCTTGTACTGGAAAGATGGATGTCTATGACATATGTATTTATTTGGGATCAGGATGTGTTAAGTGTAGCATGTCCAACACCTCTGGGTTGGACATGGCTTTATTCAGGGTAGGCTGCATGCTACATAGTGCAGCTAGGGATTGTGAAGGGCAGTGTAGGCCATCTACACATGAGCAATAACCCTTAAAGGAAATATGGGTCACATGGGTGTTGAGTACGGCTGAACAGTTATGTCTATATTTCTGGATTGCACCCTGTCATGATTAGGGGTGCCACGTACGACTACCTGTCTTTTGTGGTGACATAACTATCAAAGGGAAGTGCTGTCCAGCTCCATCTCATGCACACAGTTGCCATTATGTTGACTGCTGCCTAGGGGGTAGTTAATGGGAACAGATTTTGTAACATAGGGGATGACAATGCAATACTTAGTTGTCAGAATGTGGGCATACATCACACACCAAACATATGACACACTAAAGCCCTTCTGTATGTTGAACACAGCACACAATGAGTCGACTATTGCTCCTAGTTCATAATCATTTGCAGACATCAAGAGGCTGATGCCTTCTGTGTTAGTCTATGTGGTATAGATACCAAAGAGGGGGCGTACCAGGAATGAACCCTGTATAACTGTGGTTGGCACTGGTTTGATGTATGTGTATTCGTCAGACACCTTCTGTAGTGTGGGTTCTGCCAGCAGTCCAGTTGCCAACCACTCCTGTGACATAGGTATATACACCTAGTTTACTGAGAGTAGCTGGAACACAGTATGGGTGATGGTGTCCTATGACCTGGCAAGGTCATGATATGCAGTGTGAATTAACCCTTCTGTCATCTACATCTGTACCAAGTGCATCAATTACATTGCCCATGGTTCATGGCTGTAAAGACCAGACTCAGCAGGGTAGTTGTGCACTATGTCCCATTATCAATGGTGTCTCCCCCTTTGTGGGGTGTGATAACTGTTGCTGTGCACCATTCAGTGTATACACAGCCTGACATGGAGCTATGATTGAACATGATGAGTATGCAGATAGCTGAATGTTCTTACATTTGAGTAGGATACACCCTGGGATGGTGACAGGTCCCATGAAAGCTGTATGCATGGCATCAGAGAGTGCAGCTTGTACCTGCATAGTTGTTAGTACAAGGGCCCTGTAGTGTACATGTATATATTACTAAGTGTACCTGTTGGAGGTGGGGGGTGGGAGTGGGTTTAGGTTCCCCACGACCCTAACAGGATGAGCGGGTGCTATTTCTGTAGGTGTAGTACTTCCCATGCCATAGTGCTGTGCAACACGACAAGTCTTGTCATTGCCATTAAGATTAACGACACAGCTATAGAATGCTCTGTGCTTGGCCTCATAATATGTGGCTGACTGGTTTCATAGTAGCTTTGCGTGGTTTCATATGGTGTATCTGCATCTTACTGAGGCTGACCTGGGATCACCTACACTCATGTGTGTTCACTCTTGCAACAGTTACTACCTTCTGTGGTACAGTTTAAAGCATGGTACCACCAGTTTGCCTACTTGTTTGTGTTGGGTTGACTCCTGGTTCTGTTTCAATGGCACAGTCACTGCACATATGTGGCTGCGTAAGGTTAATTTGTGTAGTATTCAGCATTTGCATATACATTGTCCATCTGAATGGGTGCCATGGCACTAACCACTCTGCTCTTAGGGAACATAACATTGGCATTGGAGACTAACTGTGTGCAGCATACTGTTAGCCCTGTTTGTGTCACTACTGTGATCCAGGTCAGTGGGGTCGATGGAATCCAACATGCATTGAGCACAGGTGTTGGTACATGAGGAGTCTTCACAGTTCATAATGGAATAGTTGAGAGCAGCCAATAGTATGATTCTGTCTCAGACCTATTCTTCCCCATTACAGCACATTATGGCAGTTGGGAAGTCCACGGCCAGGTGGGTAATCTGTCTCAAGGTGCATTTTGAATTCCACTATGCCACAAAGTTAGTTGCTCAGCATAATGCATCTGATGTTATGCAAGTGCAATTAGTGTGGGGGTGTACATATCCTTCAGGATATGTGTTCCAATAAAGGTTAATGGGCAAAAGGTGAGGTATGTGTTATAACATGGTCATGCAGGTGTGCTCTCTGGAGCATTGAAACATGTCTCAGCCACTGCATTGATATGTTCACCATGTTAGGGATTGACATATGTGTCCATATAGTGTTTCTGACATGTATCATTGTTTAGCAAGACCAGCAGTGTATTGCTTGGCTGTCCCTGTAACAGCAGTGGACCCTCACCTGAACCGTGCATGATGAAGGCAATATAGGGGAAGCATGAGCCCTAGGCTGTATCCAGATTCCCAGGGGTGACAGGTGCAGGCCCTGTCTGGCAAAGCATCATAGTCTGTCAACCATGTTATCCCAGGATGACAGATACTGGATACCCTGTCACATGCACCACTACACTAGACAATTGTGGAATACAATCCTTTTGTCCCTGTACTGCAGTATCATTCTGGCCAATGGCAGAATGCTACCCAGGTCTTGGGACATACCTGCATGGCCTACAAGACCTGACAGTTCCTACATGTATTTCCATGCTGTCCTGACTACTGCATCACAGGTCCTGCACAACAACATGGAATATACCAGAGCCATGTGTATAGATCAATAGGTGGTCTGAGTATATGAGTATGTGGCTAATCATGTCAGACAGGCAGCTGACAGTATGTATGCCCTCGTATAGGTCAGTGTGTAACATAGTGCTAGAGTTTGCACTCCCAAATGAGTATTGTTGGGCATGTTTCCAGTCATGTGTTCAAAGGTGTGGCACAATTATGCAAACTATGTCATACAGTTTGTGTATTTCGGTGTCTGTCTCTTCCTGCTTGGGGGGGGGTCACTTGTTTAGCCAGATACTTAGACGCGTCTGTGGATGTGTGTGATTTCCGGTAGTGTTTGTGGTTGTCCTTACTGTGTTCTGGTAAGGGTATGTGTTGGTTGCGTTGATGAGCTGCATGAGTTAACCTACACCTCATGACTGTCCAGTCCAGTCATGGCTGTAGACTGGGCTGCCGTCCAGCTTACCCCTGTAGCTTCATCCCAGACAATGAGTGGGGCATGGTGTTAGGTGGGTTTGGCAGTGTACATGGCATAGAGATTACATTTCCCCAGGATGGCCACATACACAAAGTTGACATTAGGAGACACCAGTAGCTGACTAGTGCACATGCCTGTATGAGCAGTCAGAACTACAAATACCAAGTACTGTCTTTAATTTACGTATTGCCTATGAAGATGTTTTAGACAGTGATGCTCACATGTAATTATTTGTGTTATGGACGTGACAGCACTGGCTATTACGGAAACAGTGTAGCTACCCTTGGCAGTGAACTTCCTCTGAGGAGCACATCACATCCTGTTAGCTGATTACAGATGATGCATGTGTCTACAGGTCTGTTGCCTTCTCTGGGTATATACTCACATATCCACCAGGACCATGAGCTCTGTTGGGCACACACACCCACTCCCCAAACAGAGTCATGTATCAATAGGCTCTGATGCCACTATCAACATGATCAGGATATAATCAGATAGAGTGAGCCATCACCTATGATGCAGCTATTACACATGGGCAGCTGTCTCCTACATCCTACACTCCTACTGCAGATGTTACACTGGAGTTAAAGATGATGTGCAACCGGTTTCAGTACCAGTGCTGTGCACTACCTTACATACAGTATGTGCAGGCGGCTGTCAGGTTGTGCTACACAAACCTGGTAGTTCAACTAGTGTGTCTGTACTCTCAATATCCACTCTATGTAGGTGTGCACATAGCCATTTGGCCCAGCCCTGTAACAAGGGTCACTACACATTTGCATAACATGTACACATGCACAGCTGTTATTGCTTGCAAACGATAGTAGAGAGGTGGATATTATGTGTGTTATGTGCATGGATAGTTACCTGGCTCTTCCAATTATCTTTGCTATCATGCTGCTAACCTATCAGATGAATACTAATGCTATGTATCCTGTCATTGAGTATTGTAATTGCCAATAGATATAACTACTGTTTGCATAACATATCAGAACTGCTATGTAGAATACAATACAGATCTGCCTAGAATACTGCATATTACACAGTTATTGGCACAATATCCCACAATACACACCATATTTGCACGGTAAGCCCACCTTTAACATGTTCATCTTACTTATACACCCATACATATGTTGACTGTTACAATATAACAACATATACTATACCCCGTTATAGCACATACTTGTTGGACCAATCCTGACACTGACAGTGGCTGGAAGTGAAATGTGGGTTCCAAGTCCATAGCATCCCTTGTGGTGTATGCGGTGTGTGCCATGTGACCTACAGCAGTACACACATAGAATACTACAAGCATTACTACTGCTCAACAATACATTGCTACAGGATAGCTATTTCCACTATATGCATTGATTACACTGTAATTCTTATATTACAGATACTACATACACAGACATACTACATGTTATACATACCGTCTTAGTAATCGGAGGTTTTATTAACTAGTGTACTACTCATTTTTGGTTTGTCTTTCCGTGTTTTGTACTGTCCTACAGGTAGATGCAGATGGTTTGAATGTGTGACAAGGCAACCTTTTATAGTTACAGATCAGTAACATGTGCTATCCCGATGGCCAATTGGTGTTCCTAAGTAGTTAATTACATGCACATCAGCTGTGCTGCTACTGCCTTAGCCAATACCATGGCTACAGTGAAGTATAATAGAGTACTCCAACTTGGGCGTTGTCCCTTTGCCTTACTTGTGAGGAAGACAGCATGGAGGTTTTGTTTGGAATCCATTGCAACAGCTGTATTGAGACAAACAGTAATATATTGTGTGTAATGCCTAGAGGAGTTCATCTAAATGTGAGTACTGCTGTTAGATTTCTGAACATTGTTACTTGTGCAGGGTTTGTCTGTACCTAATACTTATGCATATGTGTCAGTCTGGCCAGGTTGTTTGACCAGCTAAAGGCTACATAACTATGCATATAATGTTAGGGGGTTTACAGTGTGCTTACCAGACATATTTAGTTTGGTGTTACTGTGTATCATACTGTGCTTATAATCAGTACTCAGTAAAACGTCCTGGTGCACGAACCTTTCAAACCTCTGAAATGGGATTAGTTATACAAACCCTGTTACATCAGCAGTTGCTCAATTGTATAACAGCAACTATTTCACATAGGACCATGTTAGTGTGTCTGTGTCCAGGTATGCTAAGGTTTCAGCAGATGTTGTACAGGAGTCGCATAATTGGTTATGGTATGACAGTATGTATTGATGTAATTATTTTGGTTGTGGAATAGATGTTGGTGGGTATACATAGCACATGCAGGTATGAAGAAACCCCTTTTATACTACGTCTATATGTGTGTGAGTGTTCTTTCCCTATGTGAACACCTATCCCTTAGTGGACTAATATTATGGTAAATGCAGGCTGATTCATTAAGGCACTATTAAATGCTTCCTGTATAGCATGCAGTTACTGTTAGTCCATGAATCCTTTTGGCAATACATCGGCATACAATAAAGATTTGCAAAATGAAAGCTGTCTGCGTAATTCTGTCATGGATATTTGCAGTCAATGCAGTTGTATTGGTGACTGTGTCCATAGAACATATTTGTAATAGCGTATTGGCATATACTCTTCATATGTTATGTTCATATTATTTTGGGGGGGGGCGAATGTGTGATTGCTATGGTGCATGTTATACTCAGATATGACCACTTCGGATGCTGTCTACAGACATGTATGTATGTGTATAAATATATATATATATATATATATATATATATATATATATATATATATATGTGTGTATGTGTGTATATGTATATAGATATATACATTATTGCATACGTTTATCTGTACCTCCAGAGATGTGTAGAATTTTCTAACCTATTTATATATCTACATATATATGCAGACCTGTATATGTCAACATGTCTCAATGTATCTCTCTCTCTCTATATACATATATCTATATATCTATAGATGAGCGTACACCTTTAATTGGGTACATGGCGGGTTGTCCTATTTCAACACATTCCTCCCTTTTGTGTTTTAACCTGTCTGCATACACAACTGGGATAGGTACATCCCAGGTAGCTTAGCGTTTGGTTAATTGGAGGATGGAGTACATGGTTGCAGGTTCTACTCCTGGAAGGTGTTATTATTTTACCTCTCAGAGTAGGCACTGGTAGTGAAAGTGTGAATAATGCAAGTTTACATGGTTTTGAGCAGGTTTGCCCGTGGACTGCGTGATGTTAAGCAAAGGTCAAACATGTGAAGCGCTTCTCCATTTACCATGTAGCAGTGCCTCTTACCATCGTGCAAACACGTAGAAACCTGCTTACAACTGCTTAAGAGTGCTTTAATCCATCTGGCCCTCAAAATAACCGAACTGCCTTTACAGGTCTTTAACCCGGAACCATGAACACCACAATTTGCTGACCTTACCACTACGGCATCTGAGATATGCATGAATGTTATGGTGTTTAGAATATACATTGTACTACAGACATTCCTCACTATGGAAAACATATGTGACAATCAGTTGGTGTACATGATACATATGTTTGTGAAAGTAGGTGTTGCAATGTGACAAGACAGGGTGTATTATGAATGAGTATGGTTCTTGCTTTGTGTCCTTTTTATATTGTCCCCATACTCCATGTATGCCCCTCCAGTTCACTTATTGAACATCTGACCAAGCCCTCCTTGATGCATGATTGCATTACCCATCATTCCTTCCCCACCCCAATCTTCACATACACAACAACCCCCCCCCTATGGTGACTTAGGTTAATATTTATTGTTATGATACCAGACCTGCATGTATTTTGTGTACACTCCAATTCCTTTGGAGTGCTTCTGCGTCACAAAGTGTGTTCATATATGCTTATATATATGTCTATTGCTGTAACTGTATATTATATATATATATATATATATATATATATATATATATATATATATATATATATATTTCATATTAGTTTGTAACAGTAATACATTTGTAGACTGGAATGAGTTGGTTCACAAACTACAGTACATTACAATGTACTCTACATATGGTCACAAGGCCACTTTCCAATTTGTGATTACTACAGTGAAATGCATATGGTATAAGGTGTAGTCTCAGGATCATGAAGCATGTGTACACCTCAGATGGCTTAGTGGTATGTCCCATGACTACAGTGTGCATGGTCCAGTGTTCGACACCTGTGATGCTTTACGAATGTTTTTTAATGCAGAGTAAGGCTCATTTACATAGTTGTAAGCATGTTTAACAGTGTTTGTGTGACATTATAGCAGTGGTTAAACACAGTTAAACAAACATTGTGACGTATAACCTGTGCGCGCAAACACGGTAACATCCGCTAACTACTCCAGATATATACCTGTCAGTGAAGTAACATCTCACTATGTGCTGTCATGACATTACATTCACTGTTGACTGTATTCTTCTGCACACATGGGTTTATATGGGTGATTCGAATGTTTATTATACAGACGATTACTACCTATATATGTAAGCTATGGTTAAGGTATACTTTTGCACATAATAAACATCCCTGCCTTTATCAGGATTGTAACCTTGAATGCACAGATACTATGCAGATGCTGTAACAATTACACTGTTGACATTAACGTAGCTTCTGCCTATTTCCTATTTAGATGATTTCTATGTGTAAGCTAACTCACTGAGCTTCACGTACTCTTGACATGACAACATATAACAAAATTACTGTGAGACAATATATTACATTCCTAACTACATTAGGCATAGCCCCTCACTGACACACTTCAAGGGCAACCTTGTTGTGTGAATGGGTAACAGACTATACACCCTTGGGATCATGTGTCCCAGAACCAAATTGCCAGGGGGTGGGGGAGCCTGTCCAGTTTGATAGCTGTAAGACCTGTTGGAGGAATTGAATGGTGTTGATTTGCCACATTAACATGCCCTCTTTAGATCACTAAGTGCCCCTATCATGCTCCACAACCCCAGTCTTCAACAGCTTCCTGCAACTCTGCCTGGAATTGCTTCATTGGCAAGGTTAACAGAGGCTCAGTTACTTTATCAATGGTGCAAGGAAGGCCAACATACTGTTGCTATGCTTCTAATTGCCCTTGGGCAGCTAGATTGTAGGCTATCTTTGCACCTCTAATGTGCAGGCCATCACAGCCATAATATGTGAATAAACAGACCTTTAGATCACAATATACAGTGTGAACTTACCATGCAGTCAGGAAAAAGTTAAGCACAGTACGAACATATAGAACACTGATACTTAGTCACTCCAAATGCCTGTCATAGAACATAGAAGACTTGTATAAGGTTAAGGCTTTCTATTGCTTACCACTAGGTTATCTACAGGGATGAAAATCAAGCACAGATGGGGAACATGCATGCAATCATGGGTTGTGATCACAACATGCATGCACTCACAGCACTCCTCAGGATGGACAACCTAAACATCTGTGCATTAACTGCGCAGCTAACATCTGTTCTGTATCAGGTGGTAACTTTCCTAACGTGGGGTAGAAGCTACTAGATGTGGTCATCACCAACATGGGCAACAGGTGCACCAAAGTGGAGGTTAAACAGTCACTGGTTAGATGTGACCATGAACTATTCACTGTTTCCACACCCTAGCATCTCCCCCACCCACGGATACCACAGTGTATACCTTTCCTACAGCTATATTTACACTACTAGTGACAGGGGTGGGGGGTTTCATAGCCCCCACGCTAAGGGGAAACACTGCTCCAGATACAGGCAGATTTACAAATGCAGTCTATAAGCCCCTACATGAATGTATGGATCATGCCATCACTGGTAAACCAAGACTCACTCCTCCTAGAGAAGGACACAGGTCTGATGGACCTCTGCAATAAACAGGCTATTCTACAGATGTAGGACAGTGCTCCAGACACACAGCAAATCCCATGAAGGGCAGACATCTGTGACCACTATTAGTGTAATATGTAGGTTCCTCATGACATCATCCAAGGCTAACATAAGCAAGAGAATACACAAGGATTCAAAAGATAACCACAAAGCCTTCTTTGGCTATGTCAAGGATCTATGTGGTGACACACAGATTTGCACTGTGCCAGTGAAATATATCACAAAATATGTTGACCCTACTGATATCACCAACATCTTTGCAGATACATTCGGTGCATACTTCACCCACTAAAGAGCCCACAACACTACCCTTAAGGTGCAGTATCCCAACCATCAGAGACATACAGGTGGAAATGGCCCTCTCTAACAGCAGAACACAGCATCAATGGAGGCAGATGTTGATACAGACTACATCTTGCAAACTGTACATGACAACCTGCCCCCCACCTAATTCTGCATTCCTACCTCAGCCTCTCCACAGGCTACATGGCCATACAATGGCACGTGGCAATGTTTATTCCACTCCATCATGAGGAAATCACAACTGACCATGGTAACTACCACCCAATAAGCTTGACTAGCCTGGTCTGCAGTGGTATGGTTTGCATCCTCATGGCACTCATTAACAATGACATTGGTAACCTTCAGACACTTGACCCAACCCAGGTCAGCTTGGTTGACTGCAGTTCATGCCTACTGAACCTCTTTTATGTCTTACATACAGTCAACAAGATGTTAGATGACAGGGGAGGTGGTTCACACATACTACCTTGGCTTCACCAAGGCTTTTGACACCATGCCCCATTCAGGTATTATTGATAAACAAACCAGCCTGTACATTCACCCATACATCACAGGTTGGATTGCACACAACCCACATGGTAAGACAAGCAGTCTCTAGGTCCAACTCTTGAACAGTCACGACTGGTGTCCCACAGGACTCAGTCCTGGGAGCCCTACTGTTTGGCATATACATCTCAGATGTACAGGCAAACACAGGTGGACTACGGCAGACCATGTTTGGCAATGACTGCAAACTGGGAGCCATGACTGTTAGTCCAACTGACATGGACATCCCTCAGAGGGCCTCAAAGAGAATGTCACAGGGTGCCAATGACATGGCCTAAAGCCAAGTGCTACTAATGGCATGGTCATTCCATTGTGGAATTGTCACCCACATATTAACACATGAGCGGCAGCTACTTTAATACAGATGAGGTAAAGGGGTATCTGGGGACTAAGGTAGATAGTGAACTCCTCTGTGACAATCATGTCTCCACAGTAGTTAGGACATCCTTCTATGTAGGCCATCTGACTACTAAAGGATTCCCATCTAGATATACTGGGGTTATAGTGCTCTTTACTCATTACTCATCAGTCCCATCATAGGGTATAATAATCCATGTGGGATGTACCTCAGAGGACATGTCCAACAGCTGGGGGGTCCACGAATGTACCTCACCAAGGGGAATACTGGCCTCTAACATATGGCTTATGCAGCCGGACTGAATAAACTCCTGTTTTACTCAGTGGCATCTCGTTTACCCAGAGATGACCTTCGCTGACCAACACAGCCATGTCACACTCTGGCTTGATAGATATGCTCCACCTATGGGAATCCATGTCACAGTGAGCCACACACTGTAGTGAGCTGACCTTGCCACAACAATAACCGGAAGATGCTGGAGGGACAGTGTCCTGTCACAGACACTCCCCATACTTTGGAACAACATCCCTAACTACATTTTACAGAGCCCCTCACTAACACTCTGCAAGAGAAACCTTGAAGGGTGGATGGGGAACAGTAGATGCACTCCAGGGATCCCACCATTGGCTCTGCTCCACAGAGGGATGGTTAATGACTCAATGGGGTGGCAAACACTGACACATTTTGGCTGGCCTTATGAATGGCCTCTGGCAGTTGGCCAAGTACCTACCTATGAATCTATACATACAGTTTCTGCATATGCTGATAGCTTAGTTTACTGCTCAGGTGTTTGCTTACCTTGTGCCACTGGCTGTTGTGTGTGCAAGAGTTGAGGGCTGCCTATGTTGGATGCACACAGTAGACTGCTTATACATGACAATTTACAGGTAGTCTTGTGTATGTGCTATCCATTTTTTACTGTGTGTGCAGGTGGAGAAAGGTGTCAGTCCCTAGATGCCTACACTGTCAGTGTGTGTGGTATAAGCTCCCTCTTTGCCAAGGCATGGGCATACAGGGCATGCCTCCATCTGCCTACTGGGGCTGGCTCAGGGTGTTCAAGGTCTGAGTACCTCTGTGCCTGTGGGGCCCTTGATAATGGTGGTGGGCTGTGAGGGCCTTCACCATTCTGTCCCTGCTGCAGCTGTTTCCACAGGACAATATTGTGTTGCATGGCAAACACTATGAAGATGTGGGCACCTGTGCCTGGAGAGTACTGCAAGGCTCCATCAGATATGTCGAAGCAATGGAACCATGATTTCAGCATCCCAAACAGACGCTCTATGATGATTCTGGTTTGTGCATGTGCCTCATTATAGCATTCTTGCATGGGTGTGTGTGCATTTCTGATGGGAGACATCACCCACGGTTCCAGTGCATAGCCAGCATCCCCTACCAGGTGGCCATTTGGGATTTTCCCCCTGGCAAATAACCAATACAGCTGTGAGGCATGCTAGATGTCGGAGTCGTGATAGCTTCCAGGGCTACCAGCATGCATATCCATGATAATGCCCTTGGCATTGCACATGACCTGGCAGTTGATGGAGGGGTATCCCTTGTGGTGTATGTAGTGCCTTCCCTGCTCACCGGGTGGTGACTTTATTGTGTATGTGCGTGCAGTCTATTGCACCCAGTACCTCCAGGTATTGTGCCACACGGTGGAAGAGATGCATATTGCTGACCAACTCCTCCTGCATTCAGGGGAAGTATATGTATTCATTGGCATGTGGTAACATGGCATCCAGGAACTGGTGTAGTACCCTGGATGCTGATGCCTGTGAGATACCCATGATATCCCCAATTGGTCTTTGAAAGGTACCTGTAGCTAGTATTCTCAGGCGTACACATACCTTTGTATCCACTGTGATGGGTTCCCCTCTGTTTGTTCTGCCTCTGAGGCATGGCCAGCACAGCTCCACAATTTGCTGTAGGGTGTCCCTGTCCACCCTGTAATGCTCTACTATCTCCAGATCATGTAGCCCCTGGTAGGTTAGCCTGGGTCTGAACACTCTCCTCATCCTCTGGTGCCTACGATGGTCGTGTGCATCATCCTCCACACTACCTTCAGTCTCCAACACATGCTGGTTGATCAAAGCTATGGCAGCCCCTAACATGTACATAATAAAGGTTCCCCATCTGTATACACCACTGGTGCAGAGTGTATGGGAATACACAAATGTGTGTGAGATGCTTTCAAACTTTATAGTATTGTGCTATGGATGCTGCTGATGTAAGTGGGTGTGTATGAACTATTCCAGCTGCTTCATGTCTTAATTATGGGTTTTGCAATGAGTACTGCAAGTGTGTGGCCTTTACTGTGAAGATCTACTTGCCTGACTTGATTACTCTGTTGCGCTTTAATTCACTTTTAGACCTGGATCCCCTCCCATTATCAGGCATGCATCAACCTGCCATCTTTCTTGTTTTGTACTTTCCCTACCTAGTCATGGTGAATTGTACCTTGTAGCTGATATACTGCATATCACCTTCGTTCTGCTTTGACACTTTGCTGTTTACTTTGCAGTACAGCCCCTCCCCTTCCCTGTTCTGCAGGCAGCTGCTTGCAGCCTTGTTAGCTGTTGTCAATGGCCCACTGTAGGCTCCTAGGTGTTAATTGTACTCCAATTTCACTGCTGCAGCATTTCCTTATTTCTTTCCTATATCCTTCCTGTTTCAGCTGCAATGCGCGACGTGCATACCCATTTTTGTACATGTTTTTTTTTATGCCAATGGCTATATATTTAGCCACTGGCATATATTAACATCATGATACATGTGTTTGGTCAGCTGTCATGACTTCGATTTTATGTTTGCAAAAATGTAAACTGTTTTCTACAGTTTACATTTCTGCTTGCTTGCACTATGCCTGCACCACTTCCTGAATCGCTACATACCTTCATTTGCATGCTACACTGCTGCACATGGGGTAATTAGCATACAAGGCTCAGAAGTTGTGCAGGCGTAGTGTACGCAGTTAGTGCCTATGGAAACAGCTCGTACTTGAATCACTCGGAGGCCATATTTGGTGTGAGATTGCTGACGCTATGCCTGCACCTGGCACAAGTTTCATGAACCCCGGGGGAGGAAATGTCTGTTGCTGAGATCGTGGTACAGTGAGGATGAGGGAATATTCCCTTATCCCCACTGTAGTGCGATCTCGGAGTGAGAATATAAAAATAGCGGGATGCATTGGGAGCTTGACCCCTGCGTAAATATGATTATTACTGTTTTTTTTTTTTAATGTTGTTAGGTGTTTTTTTTCTTTTTTGCTTGAGTTTCACAAAAGTGCTTTTTCAGTGAAAAAGCACTTTTGTGAAACTGTGCTCGGCCATTTCCAATTTTTGGAAACGTGTCATCGAGCATTAGTATATAAAATTAGAATGCCAGAACTTCTAAAAAGGGGCCAAGATCATGATATAACTGGAGCTGGGATTTTGCCCTTTACCCAATGTACCGTGATTTTGGAGCTGGTATATAATTAACAGTGGTAGAGGGGGTTTCTATCTTCCATAAAAATGTGTATTTATTTATTTATTTTTGTCTGTTACTGTTTTAGGAACCACACACACACACACACACACACACACACACACACACACACACACACACACATATACACACACAGAGATATATATATATATATATATATATATACATATATATATATATATATATATATATATATATATATATATATATATATATATATATATATATATATATATATATATATATATATATATATATATATATATATAGATATTGATATAGATATGTTTGAGAAAACCTTAATGGTACAGTTTTGGGAGTCCCAAGTATCTCTTATCTTTTAAATAAAAAGTGTACTGATTATCCCTATGAGTATGGCTTGTCAGATCTTAATGAATAATTGTAATAACAATCTTAATGGCAATATTTGACAAATATTAAAAAAATATAAATGATAATATTTGATACAGAACACAAATATATGATAATTACATGTTCAGAAACATGTATGGTTAGCCAATCATAAATTTATTGCAAAAATAACTGCATAAATAAATATAATAAAATAGAGTGAAAAATTAAAAAAAAATTAAATTGTTTTAATGCAGTCTGTTAAGGATGATGCCACAGACAGCATAAAATGAAAAGCATAACAAGACACTTCATTAAGTTAACTTAAATAATGATGGCTGCTAAAGCCCAGATTTGCTATTTAGTGGTTAAAGAAGAATTACCAGTGAAGTAAATGTTCATATTTAAATGTGTTCATTCAATCCATGTTTGTGCAATACCCACAAATTTATTATCCTGAAATGTTCTTGATTTTTTATTGATGTTTTCCCAAGAGACTCTGAGTTCCCACCTAACTCTGGACAGAAATAAAATCCAGCTGAGTTTTAGTTCCTACATTCCCACCAGCTTTAGTTGCCTACTTGTTAGTTATTTTAACTTTCTAAGGAGATACCCTTTTAGAACTTCCCTTAATACATGTGGAATTTAAAGCTCATTAAATGGGCCTATTTCTTTAATTTCATATCAAAGTTTTAGAAGAAGTTCTTCTGGATTTAGGCTTATGAAAAAAAAAAGATGCTAAGGCACCAAGATGTCAAAATCATGGCCTCAAGCTAAATGCCAAAAAGTGCATAGTCATCCCCTTTGGAAAAAACAAATTACCCACAAACTACCACATAGGTGGTAGTCCCCTAAATAGGGAAGATGATATAAGGGATCTGGGGACCCAAGTAGATAGTAATCTCACTTTTGATAATCACATTGCCAAAGTGGTTAGAAAAGCCTTCTACTTGGCCCACCTAATCATAAAAGGGTTCACATCCAGATCAAAAGAGGTCATTGTGCCCCTCTACTCATCACTCATCAGACCCATCATAGAGTACAACGCCCCATTTAGGATGTACCTTACAAGACACCGGCAGCAGCTGGAAAGACCACAGAAGTACCTCAACAAGAGGATCACTGGCCTCAAACAGATGCCATATGCAACTCGACTGAAGAAACTCCAGTTGTACTCGGTTGTATACCACCTACACAGAGGTGATCTCTGCCTGACATACAAGGCCATGTCCAACCCAGAACTGATGGACAGCTCCACCTAAAGAAAACCTTATCCCCTCAAGCCACATGCTCTAGGGATCTAAACCTCACCAGAACAATAAATAGGACATGCTGGAGGGATAGATTCCTGTCCCAGAGACTTCCCATGCGTTGGAACAAGATTCCAGTCTACATTAGGCAGAGATCCTCACTAACACTCTTCAAAAGAAACCTTGACGAGTGGGTGGGAAACAGAAAGTTTAACCCGGAGATCACCTCAGTGGCTCTGTTGGACAGAGGCACAGGGAACTAATCTAAGGGGGCGGCGAAAGCCAACACATTCTGGTTAGGCTTATAAATGCCTTTGGGCAGATAGCCTAGTACCTACCTATGAACCTAAGAATATAATAAAGACTAACTTAACTCTAAATTGCAACATGCAGGACAACATAAGAGAATGTCGGTCTGTGAACTTTAAATCCTTATACTTTATTTAGATCTATTGCAAATTTAATTCAGTTAATCCTCATGTTTACAGTAGCCAAAGTGGTGAAACAAGTCTAAATCATGCCAGTAGTTTCTGTATGGTAGGCTTCCATAACAGTAAAGTCCATACTCAAAAATGAGGACTTAAGTTGTCTAGAACTATGTATATTTCTCTTCCTGACATGAGTTCCCCTATGAACAATTACAGAAATTAAGTAAGTGCAGATGTATACATTTTGCTGTAGACACTCGGTAGGGAGATGGCTTAAAGCCATAGAGACTAATATCCCCCTCATATAGACTACCTGCAGTACCTGACTGCATCTCTGATTCTAAAATATGCCCTGCTGGATTTCAAAACAGCTATCTCTCTCTCTATGCTCAACAGAGCCAGCAGGTGTAGTCACTATCAACCCAAATGTTCTCAATATGAGTTGTTCATGCTTTGAAAGATGAGTTCTCTGTAGGAGAACAAAGCTTGTTGTAGCTTTCTTCATTGTAGATGTTATTCATCTTCTTGTTTGCAAATGGTTAAATGTCGTAATGATAGCTCAGCTGAACAGATCTTCATAACCAAATGCATTGAATTGAGACGAAAAAAAAGGTAAAGAAATCTTCTGTCTTAAGACATTGCATAACTGAAGCTGCCACAAAGATAAAACAAAAAAGAAAGTCAAAACACTTCTATTACCATGATTAGTTAGTATTAAATTGAGATTTAATATAATTTCCCTGAAACATCCCATGTAGTGAACATAAACATGCTCCCACAGTTGAACACAGCCAAAGACATTATGACATTAAATAATTCACAGCCATAAGCCCCAAAATCACATAACACAAGGATACTCCACAACAGCAGTGATGAAACAATATATGAAATTATTTTACAATGAGTGCCTAAGA
Source organism: Protopterus annectens (assembly GCF_019279795.1). NCBI lineage: Eukaryota > Metazoa > Chordata > Ceratodontiformes > Protopteridae > Protopterus > Protopterus annectens. Next base: position 189,607,580 of record NC_056729.1, read on the forward strand.
AAAGGTCTTTCCTATGCTCTTACATGTGGAGCTAAGAAATAGAGTCTTGATTTTTCATTCAAATCACATCCATTTTTTATTATGAAAGATAAAGCCGACCATCTCCCTGTGCTGTGTTTCCCACTCATCCTGCATGCAAAGTATATATCTCATAAATTCTTGCACCTTCCTAAGACGGGGAACCTTTAGGTTCTGATTTAGTCCCATTAAAACAATGGGTAGTAAATCTGTGAAAGAAATTGCCTTACAGTTTTGGGTTGGCTAAAGACTGAAGTAGGTATTTGGGGATCAAACCATAATGCTGGGTTTTCTCTAGTAACTGTGAATGCATAAAACAAAACAAGAAAAGGGATAATGTTCACCAGTATATATCAAGTACCCTGAGTGGTCTGTCCAAAAGTATTTTCACTCGTGTCATAATTTGAACCCATTATACCTTGCAATAATCAAATGGACCATAATAGTACTTAGTTACAAAACAAGAGAGAACTCCTAGTGTCCACTGCACACACCCTGCCAAATACAGTGAAAGTAGTCCCTAGACCAAAATCAAGAAAGTCAACAATCTTCACATACAGCTTATCAGCTTTCAAATAGTTGTGCTGATGGCCAAAAAAGATCTGGCACTCATTTTAATAAACGTTATAGACACCCATGATGTGTATTATTCTCTGCAACAGGGCAAGATAGTAAGGAAGTGCAGTTGTACTCCATGGATTTCAAGCATTTTAAGGAGGATACATTAGGATCTAATAGAATGAGGATGCATGGCACCTAATAGGATGACTACGAAAAGTGGAAACATTTGACTGGATTAGTATAAACTTATCAAATCAAGCTGGCAAATGATTGCCTAAAGAATGTCAGCAGTAGCCATCACAGCACAACAGTAGCTTCATAAGCATCAACTGGACTTAGATCTAGGGAACTATCCACTGTACCAGAATCTATAATGCTTTCAAATAAAATGAAAAAAAAATGGGAAGGTGCAGAGTAATTTACTGCAAAACATTTAAATATATCATGTGTCTTCTTTATTGGAAAAAGACTATGCTAGCCATAGAGTGCATATCAATTGTAATACTTTGACATTACCTCTATGGTATAAAAACATATTAATGGCATTTGTACCACTTTTTTAACTTTATGAGACTTGGGAAATGCTCATAACTCTCCAGTTACTTCAGGATATCCTTCAAATGGTCTTCTGAGTATCTTATGTGCTAGAGAGCTAAAAGGAGTTTTGAGACAATTAAGACAAATTTGACCAGATGTATCCCCCTTCACAGTCCACAGTATCTGCTTCCAGATGTCTTGATGAAGTAAGGTCCTTAAAAAGGTTTTGGTGACTTTGAAAAGTTTAATTTGTTCTTTTAACTACAAAAATAAAGTTTAATTTGTTCTTTGAACTACAGAAATAAAGAGTAATGGTATATTGTATGCTGACTTTAAGCCTTTCTTCATTAGCTGCACTAACACAGTTTGGACACACTTCTGAATGTTCACCGTGTAGACAGAGAAATTACTGCCAGTGATCTCTTTGCTGGCATTGCCAATTATAGGACTCCACCTAGGTCTCAGAAGGTAGTCTGCTTTCCTGCTTAAATGAAAAGAACCCACAGAGAAATAGTCTAAACCTCAGAAATTGTGATGATTGTTCAGGGACTAGTGATCTAGTGATCTTTGTGCCTTATATTCCTTGCATGAACACGAATCTATATAAAAAACTTTATGCAACCATCATGACAAACCACTGTGTCCTCATGCCCTTGGATTATATGGTTATCTAAAAACAAGCTGGTGTGATTGTTCTGCTTTTTTATTTATTTGTTTTCAATACTAAATCTTGTTTTGTTCCTGGAGAACTTCTTGTTAATGTCCAGGCTGCTAAATTTGATGTTTTCAGTCTATTCTTACCTGAGCTATTATCCAAACTCCGTGTCATGCCATCAAATGTGAAACATGTTATGTTAGCAAATGGTAGTTCTTTTAATCTCAGAGGTGCATAACGTCAGTGTGTCATTATCAGGTCATGTTTGGTTATCTGTAGATTCCCTTGTGCTACAGATACTGCCATCAGCAAGGCCTTCTTTTTGGAGGCTTTCTGGGTATCCTCTTAGTATGTCTTTTCAACCAAAAACAGAGTAATAATGGTGGTTTTCCATGATGCGCTTGCCTTGTGAGTCATTTAATATTAAATAAAGCAAAAATAGAGTGTAAAGGTAGGTGAGATGTCCAGAATTACTGTAACAAGATTTCTGCCATTACTAAAAGTACGACTTGCAAAAACTATTAAATATATATTTAGATTACAAAAGCAGTAAAACTTCCTGAGAGTATTGCATTATTATTTAAAGAGGGAAAAAATAATTGTTTTCTGTCCATTCAAGCATGGCTTGTGTTTAGAGAATGTAGTAAGAGGTGTTTACCTCTGAGCAAAAAACGGTAGTCTATTCCTATCGTCATCAATATGTATGATCTGATGATACAGTTCATTCAGTACTTCACAGATATATGTAATCAGATGTTGCTTTATAATGAGCAAGGCATTTGGGAAATGAAAAATAAAGACTGTATCACAAAATGTGTTGTATCAGCAATCCTTTCAGCCTCTGTATGTACTTAAGAACACTTGTTTCCATGTTACTGCTTTAAGTGAATGACGACAGTCCATATTAGCACCCGGTGCTGTAGTCAGAACAGTGCTAAATGTTATTCTTTGCTTTCCTTCCTTGATGTCCCGCAGGGATCATAATTCAGATTTTTTCATATACAATGGCCCCAGCCCTTTCCATGTGTTTCACCTCTGTACATCTGAATATTGTACAAAACCTTCCTATTGTGCTTGCAGAATTTCAGATTTGCAGTTTTTTCCCCCAGAGCTCTACTTTCTTTCGCTGCCTCATGAATTCTCTCTATGTAACTCTTACCATTCTTAGATCTATGACCTGAACCTAAACCTCTGTGATTAATTTGACTTTTTGCATAAATCAAGAACATATTCTGCAGAATCAAAATTTCTGAGAGGTCCTTACAGCATAATTAATATCCATCTATCTATCTATCTATCTATCTATCTATCTATCTATCTATCTATCTATCTATCTGTATATCTGTATATCTATCTGCTTTTCATATTTAAAAAGTTTTATAGCCTATTTTTCTTTTAATATTTGATAAGACATGCAAATAAAATGGTTTGAAATATACTAAAAGACAAAAGTGTCTTCCAATATGTGATAAAATAACTCTGCCTGCAGTTAAAGCTTTATTTGTAGTTTGCAAAATGTAGTCATATGAAACTAGAATTAAGACTCAGTCTAGTAGGTAATGCATTCTGTTTTATACACACAATGCTGAGCAATTAATGAGCTTAGAGCTTTATATTTGACAACACTAACTACTAAATTTATGGTATAGCAAAGAATCCTTGCAGAAGCCACGTACTTGCCACTACGCATATTTTATTAGATTATGTATCCATGCTATAGAATTTAAATGAGAAATGATTATGAGATTCAATCAGTTAATAGAACAGAGACAGAAGGAAATGTCAGTATATGCACATATTTGCCTATTCTGTTACTTTATTAACTTTGTTTAGGAGAGTCTTTCTAGGCCTACTTCAGGGGAGACTTACGGCAGTATTTATAATGGCTTGGGGAAAATGGCAGGACACATAGTAAATTTCCTTCCTGCCTCAGTTTTTCTATGAAAAGCTGGGCTGTCATAATGGTCCAGCTTTCGAGGAAGCTGCTAGAAAGTGTTTGAGCTTGCAGCTGTATGGAGACAATGTGTTCCAGGAGACATCAGATATTTGTTTACTGCACCTGCTGGTATACTTACAAATGCTGTAAAGCACACACCTCTCAACTTCTGAGCATTGTAATTCATAGCACTGACCCTTCGTAAACAAAATGGAAGGCCAGAAAGAAGAGTATTTTTCATTTTTCACCATATAAGTGATTCCTATAATAGGTATTAAATAATAAGTTATATTGAAGCTTTATATAGGCTTAGTTTACCTTTTTTAATATGCTGTGTCCTCATAACTAGGTCTAACTTTATGTTGTGCAAATCAGCGTCCATCAATTCAGCATTTATTTATCATACTTTTCTGACAGACACACAACAAGTTATTACTATGACATGCACACCTGCTTTTTTCAACAAATAAAAGAAAACAATATCCACTAGTATTTAAACATGTCAATAACTAAGAATATTTTCTGGATACTGGCAAAAAAACTATGATATACGAGATATACCAATAATGTTACTGTATCAAATAGAAGAAAAAGGAAAACATCTACAAATTTTGAAAAGATCTCATAACTACTGTGAAGCTCTACATACTGGAGCTGCATGATAAATGCTGTATGGCATTGAATTGCAATACCTGTGTTAGGTCAATGTTGTGGCAGCAATAAAGATTACATAACTAAACATGGTAGGTGAGGAATGTCATTGGCAGTTAATAATGACTTCAAGAAGACAAATAGTTGGAGGTTAGAGAAACAGATGGAAGTGTACTATGGCACTGTCTAATTAGGCTAAAGGATAAGCTAAATGGATGCCAAGCAAGAAAAGTTAGCCAAATATACTCTGGGAAGCATTAACAGTTTACAGCATCTATGAAGTGCTGAAGTAAAGTATATCTGAAAACATTACAACATCACAATGAATATAATAGAAGATGCAGTAACATCACACACGGCTTGCCTGAACTTTTAGAAGAAGCATTTATATATATATATATATATATATATATATATATATATATATATATATATATAAAGAAGTAAAAGGATGGCTAAATGAGCAATAATGTTTTGACACAGTAGAGACAAGGAAGGGGATCAGTTCACCAATAAGAAATGTGTAGACAGCAATGCATAACAGGAAGGAAAATCTTTTCCTGAAGGAGAAAGCAGCGTTACAGGCTGAGCTTATAGTGATAGTTGTGATGGTTATCTAGTGCTTGCTGCCAAGTGACAGACCTTTTAAATCAAATCAGGCTGTTTTGTGAGTTATATGGTGACTCAATGGAGGCTGCATTCAAATTTAGGAATTAGAACGTTCCTTCCAATGGAAAGATGCTTTTCTAGGATGAGTAGTTTTGCAATTGTGTAAGACTTGTTTAATGAAATAATAATTTAGTAGTGGCAAGAGTGGACTTGTTGCTTAAGTATATAGAGTATACAGAGAAATGACAGGGATCAAGGTTGACTCTAAGATAGTAACATTTCATATCAGTGACAGAGTTGCTAAGATAATCAGTAAGGTAAAGTGATAGCTAGGACAAGAGTTTTTGGTAAGTACAAAATCACAGTGTTAATTTAGAGGTGTTAAAAAAACACAGACATTTGGTTAGGCTCTCTTTGCAGATTAGTATTGATAGTGGAACTATTTCTACTGCTTGTTTGGATGAGGCGTCATCTGGTTACAGCATCATATGTAAGGGAGAAAAAGTGAAGATGGAAGACCATTCACCTGCATTCTCCTGAGTGGAGATTGAAACCATTCACTTGTGATCAGTGATCTACCATAGCAACCATAAATAAATAAATAAATAACTAGAACTGAGTGAGTTTTAGAATGGACACTTGCAATCACCTACTTTTGGAGATATGAGTGGAAAGGTCACTGACAAATTTTATCTGAATGGAATGAATAGGAATGTTAATTATGAAACCAAAGATATTCAACAAAGAAGGAAACAATGAAAAGTTAAAGTTTCTGTTCTTGTTTTTCTTTTTTCTTTCTTTTTTTTTAAGAAGCAGGATACAGTTGATTTGAATAAAAGCTCTGTTCAGGTCAAAGCCTAGTTTACTTATTATAACACTCATACCCTGTTTGAACAGATGAAGTCAGTAGCTTGAAATAAGGCAGCAGAGTTGTCAAATGCGGAGATGAACTCACGTTGTGACATGCTTGGTGTATAGTGCTTGTTAGAATATTAGGAACTGTGACCGTAAGTAAGCTTTTCCTTGAAATCAGAGATGTATAGAATAATGGCAACATCATAATATTGCACAGTAAAATACTCTGAAATGGATTTGTAAAGGAACCTGTTTATGGCAGTTTTCCACTTGTAAGGGACATGTTAAGAGTGAAACTGAAGAAGTGAATATGTTTTAAAATACGAAGGCAGGATTCAGAATTTAGGATGATGGTCTGAAATGATCCACAAGGATGTCTGTTACTTAAAAAAATGCTTGCCATCCTAACAGAATTTGGTTTGTAGCAAAATTTGTTGGGGTTGTCAAGAATATTATTGTCAAAAATGTCTAATAGGAATATAAAAAGAAGGAAGGAGTGAAGGACTGAAATCTTTTGGGATTTAGTAATCTTTTATTATAAAATCCAGCATAGAAGTAGAGTCGATGTAACTATGGCTTGTAAGGTACTCATTGTGCCTAGTAATGATTTCATTTCTGCTCAGTATTTCTTATGACTGAATAAAGAGACTTTCTGCCTGGTACTACGGCAATTTGGCATTTGGCTCATATTACAAACGTCTAAGACGTAAATACATGTTTCTGTAAATTATGCATCACCCAAACAGATTATTTCTGTAATTGTTTGAGTTCATGCATTGTCCAGGAGCAAGTGTTTATCTACATTCCTTAATATAGTAAATACTGACATATACATACACAAACACACACACACACACACACACACACACACACACACACACACACACACACACACACACACACACACCACACACACTCACACACACATGCAGACATACGCACTCACACACACACACACACACACACACACACACACACACACACACACACACACACACACACACATATGTAGATATAGGTTTATATCACAAGGTCAAGTTCTCATACATTTGAACATCAAAAAATTGAGACCACAAAATTGTAAGCTGAGAAAATCACCTGTACAGATGACTGAAACTCATAACATGGCATAGCATCAAATGTATTTCTATTCAATCCCATAAAGCTCTGATTGTTATTAAAGTTACTTACTGATCATAACTCTGTAGAGAACCTGTTAAACAATGTTTTTCAAAATCTAGACACACTGTATATGTTATATATATTATCACAGAGATAAGACGTAAAATCTCTGAATAGTGCAATCAATAGTGGATATTAACAGACATCACTTAAGTGTGTGACGTGTAGTGTATCTTTGTTCTTTGTGGGATCAGCCACCAACTCTATAGTATACGTAGTTTCATAACTTATTCTGGTTATACTAAGATCGTCCTTTTGGTTTGCCAACTTATAACCAGAAAATCACAGGCACACATTCAAACAACACACCATTGATTATATTTAAACATATTCGATTTCTCATAAGCTATTTCAGAAGTGTAGGTGATCAGAACACATGTACCATATCTACTTGAAAACATAAAACACACTAGATAAATTTTAAGACAGCAACCCCCTGTGAATTTCCCAAATGAATGTAACACATTAGTACTCCATATTAGATATAAAAACAGGGAGGCTGCACAATATCATGCACCTTGCTATATCGGGAGTGTATAACAAACACATACGCCACGAAAAGGTAAACAAATTCTTGAAATTGATGAATTTATATATAATTTAGAAAAACTCACAAAGCAAGTAAACACTGGGCATGTGCACTTAAGTTAAGCGAAGACTGTAGAGGTAGTGCTATTACTATGTGTGGCAGACAGTGAGGAGCTGATAAAAACTACAGAACACCATTGTGTGACTGATCCCACAAAGAACAAAGATATACTGTATGTCACGCACTTAAGTACAGAAAATCACTATCCCATAGCACATTATGTTTAGCTGTTGACGTTGTGCTTGATAAAACATCTTTATAGTGTGCAGTTCCACCCATGAGAAGAAATACCATGCTACAAGAAGTAAACTGTGTGGCACAAAATGTTTTCAGACTACTGCAGAAAGACATGTTCTATTAGACAGCATATCTACTGCACATTACCCACTTAAACATGGTTATTTCACTGAAAGGAAGTTATCCGATGTTCAGATAGACAACCATATTTTAATATTTACCACTGCTAAGAACCTGTAAATCTCAGATGGGTAATTATTTGGTTGGTGGACAGTAGTTTTCTAAGAAATGGTACTGTTTGCCACCAACTCTATAGTATATGTAGTTTCATAACTTATTCTGGTTATACTAAGATTGTCCCTTTGGTTTATGACCTTATAACCAGAAAATCACTGAAAGCATAGAATTCCACATGGCAGTATATATTTGTACTATTACATAGCTTCAAGTTAAGTACAATTTTAAAATCCATCCTTTGCAATGCTGAAGTGGCTGCTATCAAAACTATTAAAGCTAATATTAATGGAGCTGTGCACAAGGGTTGTTTAGTTCACTTTGAACAAAATCTGTAGATAAAGGTTTGATGCTCCAACACTGATCCAGTAATAAAGGAGCCTCAATCCTCACCACTGGCAACAGTGGGGAACATGCACACTGGGAGGATAACAATTACACACACAGTAAAGTGGAATTTCCCTTAAGAGCACACAGGGATCACAATCAGTCTAGGTCTGGTTTCTCCCTCTCTCTCCAGATCCCTAATAAGTCTCCCCACTGACACAGCTATAAAGTTGAGTCCTTTGCAAAGCTTCCAAGCCAAATCCTCCTAACACTCTCTCTGTCCAAACAGTGCTTCATGTCCCTGTCCAAGTAGCTGTCACACACAGACACACACACACACACACACACACACACACACACACACACACACACACACACACACACACATGCATGCACGCACACACACATGCACGCACGCACACACACACACACACACACACACACACTTTGACATTGTATTTATACTTCAATGAAAAAATGAGTAAGAGGAGAAACACACAGATGCTTCATCAGACCATAAAACTCATTGAAACCAATTCATTTATATACTTTTCAACTCCCAACTGAGCCATCAATAATCAAATAATTACACTAAATTAGCATAAGCAACATAAAGAAACAAACATACAAATATCAAACTTCATCTAATACCAATATATGACTAACTTAAAATACATCTATATAATATTTTATTAAAAACAACATTATTGTGTGTATATAAAATATATATATATAGCAATAATGGAACATTATAAATACCGCATTTTTAAATAAGGTTAGAATGACATTCTATCATTCAAAATAACAAAGAAGGCACAGCTCAGAAAACAGGTCTTTCGTTTAATACCAGGACTAAAAGCGCTTTTCGTTTGCACCAAAGCAAACTTCTTCAGAAGTAAAAAATTAGTTACACACATTGTATTTGAAACCAAAGTAGAAGTGACGTTTTTGACCACACCTTTAAAGCAACATTGTTGCTTAAAGCTATACACAGATACTATGAATCAAAAACAATGACATTATAACTTACAAAACCAAAAATGCAATAATTAAACTGATATAATTAAAAATATGTATATATATATATATATATATATATATATATATATATATATATATATATATATACCGATAGTTTGTAATTTAAACTGAAAAGATATATTATATTATATTACCTGACAATCAATGACATTTAAAAATGTGAAATTATATACATAATATAAATGTTCAGTATGAATAGAATACCATAAGAAAAAACATGCGTGTATTCAAACCAAATAATTACCAAAAGAACACCCTACTTTGCATGAAATAAAATAAAGGTGTGCATATTAATGCACACATTTGTACTGCTTCACTTGTTTTTTTAAAAAAAAAATCACATTTTAAAACATATGAAACATTCAAGGCGCTTTGAAATAGAGCAAAATGTTAAGATGACTGTATTTAAAATAACTAAGTGGCACAAATGTCACTTTTCACATCATCTACTTAAATTTTTACATTTCAATATACAACTAATGGAACACATGTTGTTAAGCCCTGGGAATTTGTAGGCATTCAATTTTATCTGCCATCCAAGTTCAAGTTCTTCTAAACGAAGGGGAGTTGGTCCACCCCTTAGGGGTTGGAATACCTGATCAGTTGCTATGTATGTGAATCCATGCCCGTGATATAAATAAACATGTTTTGCCAATGCATTTTCCAGTTTCTCCTTGGAAATTGCATATTGGTGTTCATACACTCTGTCACGGAGCCTACTCTCTGTTTTCCTAATAAAATATGCTGGGCACATTTTACATCTAGCTAGATACACCACATTCTTAGACTGGCAATTAAATCTAGAATTGACCTTATACTGAAATTGATCTATTGTAAATGAATTGGTGACTTCTATATGCCTGCAAATACTACAGGATTCACATTTAAACATTCCTGTAACTCTTGGGGTGCCCCGACCATGTGTTTCCAATAAATTGTTTTGAGATTCCTCCCTCTCCTGAAGGTTATGTTGGGAGCATTACCTATTTTCTCTAACAGCAGTGGAGTAACTCTAAATATATTCCAATTCTTTTTTAAAATATCAATCAACAAGTAACTATCACAGCTGAAGGTTGTAATGAAGTTCGGACATGATTCACTATTGTTAGTAATTAAACTACCACCATTAAGTTGGATTGGGGTACCATCTCTGGGTGGGGAATTAGAATTGGAAGATGTATTCAATCCATGGGACTTGGCATTTAAAATAGGGGTATAAACTCTGTCAAGTCTCCTGAGACTAACTTCTTCTATAAGGTTATCTAATAAATACTCAGGGTAGCCACGGTCCAAAAACATAGATTTAAAGAACTGGCACTCAACCGAGAAATTGCTCTGTTGTGTAATAATATGTGCAGCCCTTACCAGTTGGCCCTTCACAACAGAGTGTTTCTGGTGGGAAGGATGACAGCTCGAAACATGTAGAAAGTCATTCGAGTAGGTAGCCTTCCTATGAATACTAGCCTCAAAGCAACCTTGGGTTCTATTTTTCACCAACCTAACATCTAAGTATGCTATTACGTCTGTATTGAAAACTGAAGTGAATTGGAGAAAATCAGTAGTTTGGTTAAAGTACTCAACTAGTTCTGTACTCGCCTGGGAAGGACCTCTGAACAGGATGAAAATATCGTACAAAAAACGAGTGTAATGAACGATGTTACTTGATATATCAACCATTTTAAAGATGAACTCAGTTTCCCAATATGCCATGATGAGGTTAGCAAAGCTACCCCTACACGGTGAACCCATAGCAACACCGATCCTTTGTAAATAACATTCCTGTCCAAACATAAAACATTTTTTGGTCAGAACCAAATCAAGTAGTTCCATGACCAAACTAATTTCACTATTAGAGGCCCCTTTCCTCTTCAACATCAAAGAAATCCATTTGATTCCCACAATATAGGGGATACATGTATAAAGATCCTTAACATCTATTGTTAAGAAGTTGTACTCATCCTTGTGCTCAATTTTATCCAACTCTTCCAGGAATGACCAAGAATCCCTGCACACATGCGTCTCTGATTTCAAATACTTTTTCAACAAAATATCAATGAATTTAGCTATAGGGTATGTGGGGGAATCACGTCCATCCACAAGTGGGCACATAGGCGGTTCTTCCAAGCACTTATGTAACTTAGAGGTAACAAACAAGTAGGGGTACCTTGGGTAGGACATTGTTAAGTAATTATATATATTCTGTTCAATCCTCCCCTCAATGAATAAATCATTGATGCAGTTATTGATAAGATGATAAGCTTTATTAACCTCCAATCGTGAACTAGGCTGATAAGATGGAGAGTCAAGGAGTGACTTCATATGTCTCTCATAATCACTATTATCCAAAACTGCTAGACCACCCCCCTTGTCTGGCTTACATACACGGATATTTTGTGACCTGATGAAATCTAAATAATCCTTTTCCTCTTTTGTGGTGTTAAATTTAACTCCCTTCTTCTGACAGATATGAGGGATTTGCCTCACATCAAGCTCACAAATCTGCTCAAACATTTGTAGAACTGGGTGTAGAGGAGGGTTGTAAGTGTTTGGTACAAAAAAAGTGCTGGCATTAGTTGAACCACTATTCTGGTTACCCATTATTAAAAATAAATTCAATTTTCTGGCATAAAGTTTAATGTCAATAACTGTTTTAACCAAGTCCAATTTTTGAGTGGGGATGAAGGTGTGTTCTTTTGACAACAGGTCAGCCATCTCTGAGGTAATAGTTATTGTTGAATAATTATAGACTTTAAAGTCACCCTTGTGATTGGTGACTGTTGAAAGATCAACAGACACATGGTTAGCCATTACACAATTGCCACCATTATAGCCGGCCTGTAAGGGAACTTGATGATCCACCTCTGGTGACATAACATTAGGAAGTTGGATCACTTCCAAGACTAGTCCCTCCATTTGTTGTTTTTTTTTCCTCTTGTTAAACTGTTGGGGTTGCTTTTGCTTCACCCTGGCCCCTGTGTGGTTGCCCTGCTGAAAATTCTGATTGTGAGTTGAATTTAATTGAGTTTGAGGGCCATTATTTGTTCTAGAGGCATTCATCAATCTTTCACTCCTCCTCAGCTCCACTGCTTCATTGAGATCAGGTTCACCAAGACAGTCACATAAATCGCCACTGAAAGATGGTAAATCATTGTCCAAGGCATCAAGATTTTTTCTGTTATTACCCATACAATTACTATTACCACCAGAACCTGAGGCCCACTGGTTATGTGTATGATTTAGTTCATTCCACACCTGAGCACCTGAAGGCGTGGGGTAAGCTGTCTGTCCCATGCTCATATGTGAATAAGTCTCTTTCGAGTTTTTTCATTTTATTCGCTTTAAGCGTGGACATATGTTGGTCAATACTAGGGAAAATATGATTGTATTCAAATTTGTAACGGTCGAAATTAAGGTCGGATTTGATTTTAATGTCCAATTCCGTTATAGCCTTGATTGTTTCCTCCACCCATTTGTTGTAATGCTTAATAAAAACTTCGATAGGTTCTGAACCATGTCTATCAAACAGTTTAATAAGTTCTTGATGGAACTCCGAGTTTGCTTCTAGGCCTGTAGGAAAATGATGGCATCTCAAGCCTTTTGGCACTATTTTCAACTTGAGGCATTCTCGAAAATTAACAATCTCAAGTTGTAATTTTTTAACTTTGAGTAAATAAGAGTCAAAGTATTTTAAATTAGTCACCAGATCAGAAGCTAAACAGTTACCTATTCCAGCCGGATCACTCGCTGTTCTCCCATTCAATACACCTGATAGACTGAATTCATCCACTATCCATGTAGTTAGGGATGGCACGGTCGATGATCCAATAAGCCCTGAGGAAGTAATGCCAATAAGCCATTCAGAACTATGATTGAAGCCTTGTTGTCACTTTTCAATCGGCTGCCCACCAAGTGCAGGTTGTGATGTTCTCATAATTTCCAATGAGTTCTCAGTGTTAGCCGTTCACTGGGTAGATGTTACACTCGAACCATTGGATAACCCAGTTGTAAGATTAAGCGAACAGACCGTACAATAAGTAAGGCCAGTTCTCTGTTGGTTTTGTAAGTTACTGCTGTTACCTTTGCCCTCTCGCATTTGGGACAGCTGAGACATACTGAATGACTCACGGAGAATACGCTGATTCTCATCCAGCTGGTCTAGCTGTCTCTTATACAGAAATCTCATTTTTAGATGTTACAATATCCAAAGATATTAATGGAAAATTAATTTTACGGCTTTATAGGAAAGAGTGTTGAAGAAATAATGTTTTGAGTAGAGACAGTATGCATCCTACTTATGTCTATAGGAACATTATAAAGGGTCAAGCCATATTACAACGGAAATATAAGAAAGATGAGAGATCTAGGTTTTAACCAAGTTAGGTCATTGAAGGGAGGTAGGCAAAACCATATATATGTAGTGATGATCAAATTCCCTCCCAACACTGGAGGGAAAGACCCAGAAATGAGATTTTATATCTATGTGTTCGGAATTTGCTGGTAATATTAAGAAGGTACATGAAGTGGTTTATAGGAATTGGTCTGTATTACAATCAGATCCTGAGATAGCTAGGATAGTTGGTACTAAACCTAAGTTTTGTTATAAAAATAAAAAAAATCTTAAGAGATTACTGTGTCAGCCTCACAACTCAAGGGATGAGGCTTATGGTCTAAGTAAATGTGAGCAGTGTAGTTTCTGTGAATTGTTGAGTGAGGATAGACTTTTTATACATCCTAAGACCAAGACAATATATGAATTTAAAGTAAAAGCAAACTGTAAAACCAGAAACTTAGTCTATTTACCTGTTTGTTCTGTCTGCCCCTCTTTCTATGTGTGTATGACCACCCGCACACTTAGAGAGAGAGTCAGAGAACATTTGACAGCTATTAGGAATAGAGAGTCTGATAGGAGTGCCTTGGCTAGGCACATCATATGTAAAGGCACAACACATCATTTTTTGTTCAAAGTAGTTGAATGTGTCCATCAAGATTTAAGGTAGGGGGATATGAAAAATAAGTTAGAATTGAGTGACTTGAGATGGATAATTGAGTTACATGCTGAAAAGGAACTAGGGTTGAGTGACAGAATGTCAATCAAACATTATTTAAAAATGTGGCGTTTATAATGTTCCATTATTGATATATATTTTATATGCACAAAATAATGTTTTTAATAAAATATTATTATGCATATGTATTTTAAGTTAGTTATATATTGGTAATAGATGAAGTTAGATATTTGTATGTTTGTTTCTTTATGTTGATTATACTAATTTAGTGTAACTGTTTTATTACTGATAGCTCAATTGGGAGTTGAAAATTATATAAATGAATTGGTTTCAGTGAGTTTTATGGTCTGATGAAATATCTGTGATGTGAAAGCGCTAACTGTATTAAAAGGTTTTTATGCTTTCTGCTGTGTTTCTCCTTTTATTCATTTTTTCATTGAAGTATTTGTTCGTTGATTTAAGAGGAGTTAATCCAGAGTGGCTACACTGTTGAGTTTTATTGTTTCTGTGATTTTATTTATACATTAACACACACCTGGGAAAGGCTGGCATAGGTTTACTAGTCATACCCCTTCTGCCCAGACTATAAGGTAGATATCACTGCCACCAGAACCCCTTATCAGCTACTTTAAGGCCCTTACCAAAGGATGTCCAATCCTACTGTGTAATTTTACTATTAATCCAAATGGTAGTCTGACCAAGAGCAAGGCAATTTAGGAGTGGACGGTATAGTGTCATCAAATGCATATGCAAGTACTCTCAGAGCTTAATATGTCTCACAAATATCAGTCACAAAGATAAGTTTAAATATATTTAATAATAAATAATAAAAGAACAAGACAATACTCAGTAAACAAGCAGAGTTACTTCAGAGTTCAAAATCACAGAGAATATTTAAAACAACATTGCAGGACAGTCTCAAATAAATACAGAAAACATTACTATATTCCTACCTATATCTAAAAGAGTTGCCATGCCCTAAAAAAAAACTTACTTACATTAAGGCAAGTGCAGATGTGATGATGAGTGGATGTTCTTGTTAGGTCAGAGACAGAATACAAAATGCCCAGTCTCTCTGAGAGAGTTCTGAAATTAATATCAAATATTACTGCTGTGTTAGTTTGGATGACATCTCTTTTTGTCACCTGACTTCAGTTTTCAAGCTAGACCCTTTTTGTCAGAAACTAACATAATTTAAGATCTCTTTGTGAAAAATACATATCTCTCAGATGTTTGCTCAGATCCGTGCAGCTGATAGGAAGTCATAAAGCAATAAAACACTTCTGCATCTCAGACATAGTAATTACTTCTCTTCCAAGACAATCCAAACACTTCTAGTTCTAGACATTGTGTCTGCTACACTGAAACTGAGAGATAACTTTTATAGCACAATCGTAAAATAATTTAGTTTCAACTTATTTTCTTGAAGTTTTGCAAGCTAACATTTTATGTCCTAGTTTCTACAGTTAAAACATATACTGTTATACAATTACAATAGTTTATATACATTTTGATTCTAAGCCAGCAGGGCATGCTGTGGTTACATTTAACTCAGTACATAATGCACAATTCTATATAAATCATGTCAATATTCACAAATGACATAGCATTATTTAAAAAATTCCAGATAGCTGGGCTGCTAATATTTCCTTTTGTGACACCCCCCCCCCCCCGAAAACTTAAGCTAATTTTTTTTAAGTGACCCTTGAGAAATGTTGTTTGAGAGGGTTGAGCCTATCTGGGAATACCTTACCCCATTCCCTGTCTTGAGATTCAGCTGCCTTGGCATTGCTGACCCCAGTACAGTGCTGCACTATCCCATCATATGCCTGCAACCCTAGTCTCCAGGATAGCAATTTGGTTTGGCTTGCTGGCTCCCTGTAGCCATAGACCCCCCCCCCCCTCAGACTCCTTATGGCTCCTACAGCAAATACTTAGCACAAGGTCTTCCCTAGCATGGTAAGGTTTTATCATGTTAACATGATACAATTTGTGTCCCCACCCCCTGCCTTGCAGTTCTACCATGTTGTTAACATCACTTACCCACCTTACCATCTTGTAGGGTCCCTCCCAAGCTGCCTGCAGCTTGTTGTGTCTGACAGGAATGAGAACCATCACTTGCTGCCCTACAGCATACTCTCTAGCTTTAGCATTCCTGTCATACCAGACCTTTTTCCTGCTGTTGGGCTTCTGCCAGGTTTTCCTGGCCAAACCCATGAGTTCCCTCAGCTTTGTCCTGAGGTTTAGGACATATGCCACAACAGACTCCTTGTGGCATTCACACTCACCTTCCCATTCATTTCAAATCAAATCTAGAGGTCCCCTCATCCTATGTCCATACAGCAACAGAAAGGGTGAATCACCTGTGGATTCCTGGGGCAGCTCTCTGTAAGCAAACAACAGGTGGGGCAAACATTTGTCCCACTCCCTCCTAAACTGGTCTGCAAATGCACATAGCATGAACTTGAGTGCAGTGTTTAAGCTCTCAACATGACCATTAGACTGGGGATGGTAGGGGGTGGTCTTTTGGTGCTTCACCACATAGTAGTTCCACAGACAAGCCAACATAAATTGGCACTGCTATCAGTCAGTATATCTTTTTGGAAACCTATCCTGCTTAAAATCACTAACAGATCATCTGCCACCTTTACTGCCTCAATGGAGGACAGGGTCACCACTTCAGAGTAAATGGTAGCATAATCTACTGCCACTAGGATATACTTTCTCCCTATGGAACTTGGGGTAGTCAGAGGCCCCACAATATCCATAGCTTCCCTCTGAAATAGTTCTTTAATCACAGTCAACAGCATCAAAGGAGCTTTCACATTGTCTCTTGCCTTGCCTTGCTTGTGGCACTGCTCACAAGTCCTGCACTACCTTGATACATCTTTGGAAATCCCAGGCCAATACAAATTCTGCATAATACATCTCTTTGTATGTTTTATGCCCATATGACATGCAAAGGGAATATCATGGGCTATAGCTAGAAGTGCCAGATGGTAGGCTTTGGGCACTACCAACTGCTGTATCCTCTCACCGTCTATCCCTCCCTCAGGGGTCCACTCTCCATACAGTAACCCTTTGTCCCAGTATGCAGATTCCCCTTTCCTTTGAGAATCAGGTGCCCCACTGGCTACCTCCCTCAGGCCTTGTACTGTAGGGTAGGAGAGCTGAGCATGTCTCAACTCTCTCTTTGCAGCCCTTCCCAGCTCCTCTTCCACAGGAGGTCTGGTATTCTCTGACAGCGGTGCCTTACCATCAGCCTAGGTACTACTACTCACCTCTGCCCTTGCAGTAACTTTGTCCAAGGGAACATCAGTGCCCACAAGCAGTTGTGGCTCACCTTTAGTCTCACTGCAACAGGGTAGCTCCATCCCTAAAGTAAACATCTCACTAGTCCTAGCTGCAAGTGTGTGGTCTGTATGCATTTCCCCCAAGCTACCAGACCAACATGCTTGTCTCTAAGCCTGACTGTATGTAACTGCATGCACACAAGGTACTACATTATCAAAATCATTGCCTATCAGGACATCTACAGGGAGATCCTCAAGCACACCTACTTGCTTGCTTCCTTTTCTACCCTCCCAGTCAAGGTGAACCCTAGCCAAAGGTATTTGGAATCAGGTCCCTCCTAAAGCTGTGACTGTATTAGACTCCCCAAGCAAGAAGTGCTCCTCTTTAACCATTGCAGGCTTCACAATGGTTAGGTCAGAGGCTGTGTCTCTCTTAGCAATGGCTTATTTCTTATTTACTAAGGTAGGATATAACCTCTTGTGGTAGTTTAGTATCCTTGTTGTCTCAAGGCAACTTACTGCGGGCATTTCATCATTCCCACTTACTGGCTTTCCCACCTTTTGTTCCCCACCTTGCCTCAGTAGACATCTATATGTTACATGGCCCCACTGGTTGCATTTAAAACATTTAACCCTTGGCCCTGGATGTGTACTGGGACTAGTGGCTTCTCCTGCAACTAGCAGACTCTGTTGGGGCAGTCTGAGCTGCCCACCATGGGTTCCCTTAGCCCCATGAGCAGCAATAAGGGACTCTTTCCTGTGCAGTGATGCCCTGCTTGCTAGGTATAGGTCTCCTTTCTTCCCCAACTCAACTGCAGTAGTGCATTGTCTACCAGCTAACCAGATTCTCATGTCCTCAGGCAAAGGGCTAAGGGCTTGTTCACTCACCAAAAGGATTTCCACCCCTTCAAAAGTGGTGACCTGACATCCACTCATCCACCTATGAAAATAATTGCTTAGTTCAGCAATATATCTATGCATACTTTTATCTGCCTTGCATCTATGCTCACAAAACTTTTTTCTATAAGCTTCAGGTGTTAACTTAAAACATTATAAAAGACAGTTTTTTACTGTATTATAATTTAAAAAGTCAGCATCTGACAATTTAGAAATAGCAGTTACAGATTTACCATGGAGTAAGGGGGTCAGGAACTGTACCCAGTACCCTTGGTCAACATTGTACTGTTTACATACCCTTTCAAACATATGAATAAAGCTATCAAAAGTATCCCCAATGTAAATTGTGGAAGAAATTTACTGACCTTTGTTGCTTCTGGGGTTTGGTTACTCTCTTCCTAATTACTTCCATGACTCTGGTGAAGAGTCAGCATCTCCTTTTTATGTTGCCTCTGTCTCTTATTCTCCTCAGCTTCCAGATGTCACAGTTTCTCATTTTCTTCAGCCTGAAGATGTCTCAAGTCTCTCTGCTATTTCTATTTCCAAATGCTTGACCTCCAGCTAAAGTCACTTTAACTCCAGATGGGAAAGGCTGGCACAGATTTACTAGCTCTGCCCAGACTATAAGGTAGATATCACTGCCATCAGAACTCCTTATCAGCTAGTTAAGGCCCTTACCAAAGGGTGCCCAATCCTACTGTATAATGTTACTATTAATCCAAATGGTAGTCTGACCAAGAGCAAGGCTATTTAGTAGGATAAATACAGAAAACATCTAAACTAATCATTACTATATTCCCAGCTATATCTAAAAGAGTTACTATGCCCTAAAAAAATTACATACAGCAAGGCAAGTGAAGATGTGATGATAAGTGGATGTTCTTGTTAGGTCAAAGACAAAATACAATATGCCCAGTCTCTCTCCGAGAGAGTTCTTAAAATAATATAAAATATTACTGCTAGGTTTGCTTGGATGATATCACTTTGTGTCACCTGACTTCAGCTTACAAGCTAAACACGTGTTGTCAGAAACTAACAGAATTTAACATCTCTGCGTGAAAAACACATAACTTTCAGATGTTTACTCAGATCTGTGCAGCTGCTAGAAATTCATAAAGCAAGAATACACTTCTGCATCTCAAACCTATTAATTACTTCTCTTCCAAGACAATACAAAAACTTCTAGCTCTAGACATTGTGTCTGCTACACTGAAAGTGAGAAATAACTTTTATAGCACAATTGTAAGATAATTTAGTTTCAACCTATTGTCTTTAGGTTTTGCAAGTTAACCTTTTAGGTCCAAGTTTCCACTGTTAAAACATATACAGTTACACAATTACACTAGTTTATATACATTTCTATTCTAATCCAGCAGGGCATGCTGTGGTTACATTTAACTCTGTACATAATATACAGTTCTGTATAAATCATATCAATATTCACAAATGACATTGAATTATTTACACAATTTCAGATAGCTGGGCTGGCAATATTTCCTTTTGTGACAAAAGAATTTGGAGGTGTCTACTTTGTATGGTTAATGTGTGGCATTTCAAATGCCAGTTAAGAAGTTATTTGCTTTAGCATTTCTTCATGAAGAGCTAGAACGTCCTGCTCTTCGAAAACTAAATGATACATTTTCTGAAGAAGGGGCAGAGCACATATGCTATTTTATTGACTGGAACATTTTTTGGAAAACCAGGTACGTTTCAGACAAGAAATACTACACCTGCACTTTTTCCATTTCTTTTACGTATAGAATTTTGGAATATTCCCACCCTGAATTAGCTCTGCTTGCCATGCTCCCATAGATGTCTCAAATGATTACTTAGGAAAAGAGAGTCATACCTGCCTTCAGTGGTGAGTGTTTTAGCTCAAGAACAAAATAGAGTCGAGTTAAATGTGTGCATGAGTACTGGATATCTGCCATCTCAGAAAGCTAGGTTGGTATAGATACATAGTATGTACATGTCCAAGAAAAAAAGGCTGAGTATGATGTTCCAGGTTTCCTGAAAGCTGTGGGTTTATTGCTAAGGATGTGAGTCTGGCAGCATATACTTTCATGGATGTTTCAGTTGGGATGTGTACAACTAATCACTTGATTTTGTTTGCCACTGAAGAAATTCTTTCATTTTCTACATTTTTTACAAGCTGTACAATATTTTATGAGAGATTTGCTTTTTCAAGACATCATGGATTGAACACTTTACTTTAGGTGATTACAGTGTGTTTATGGTATTTTGCATATGCAGATGGCATCTAGGCATCATGTCCATTGACTGCCTTACTGTAATTCAGTGTTATGAGCTTTCATCATATGTACATTTGAGTTTCTCAACTTACTTTGTTGTGGCTTCCATGTTTTAACATTTGAATATATGCAAAGTCAACATTATGATGTAAACTCATATATATATATATATATATATATATATATATATATATATATAGATATATATAGATATATATATAGATATATATATATATATATATATTCACTTTAGAAGCTCAAAACTCGAAATACTGAAAATTCGAAATTCAGTATTTCGAGCCCATAAAGTGGAATCCTGAAAACAACAAAATCTCAGAAGTGCAAAATTCAAAACCTTGCACACTGGAGATTTTGAATTAGTGCTTCCGGTGTTTCGCTGTGGTTGGACATTCAGATAAGTGTTTATTTGTTAAGGGTTTTGGGTAGGGGCTGTGGTGTGTGTTAGTGTGTTTTGTTACTGTGATGTGTGTGTGCAAGGAGAATGTAGCTTGTGTGGTGGTGTTTTGTGTGTGTTTGTATGTAGTGCGACCTCAGAGTTAGAATATTTAAGTAGGGGAGGTGTGGGGGGCACAGCCCCCCACATGGGGGGTGCAGAGGGACTTGCTTTTATGTAGTAGAGGGCTTGTGTTTGTGTGTGTGTGTGTGTGTGTGTGTGTGTGTGTGTGTGTGTGTGTGTGTGTGTGTGTGTGTGTGTGTGTGTGTGTGTGTGGAGTAGAAGCACTAATTCAAAATTTCCGGTGTGCAAGATTTTGAATTTCGCGCTTCTGAGTTTTCGTTGTTTTCAGGTTTCGACTTTATAGCCTCAAAATACTGAATTTTGATATTTCAGTATTTAGAGGATATGAAATTAATATATCTATAGATATATATATATATATATATATAGAGAGAGAGAGAGAGAGAGAGAGAATTTGACATTTTCAGCCACATATGAAATGGATTATATTTAATATTACATCATTTTCCAGTAACATAATGGGTATGGTAAGCATCAGCAAGCAAAAGCAACTGAGACCATGAACGATCTTAGCAAATGCTGGTTTACTGAAGGTTACTGTGCAGTAACCTTCCATAAACCAGCATTAGTTATGATCATCCATGGTTCAGTCGCTTTTGTTTGCTGTTGCTTTTTGATTTAATTTTAAAGAACTGGACTTATCACCATACTAATGCGCACTATTTTCGCCTAGCTACAGTAAGCAGTGATGTCACATACTGCTTGCAGGAATCTCAGATTAGAAATTCCTATTGATAATTTCTGAAGTTATCTGAATAGCACAGAGAGGTGTCATCTATGGAGATTTTATTCTCTTATTAAATAGTTTAGGCTCTGTTTTAGTGGCAAAGACACATTACTAGACTATGGGGGTATGCATATATTTACTGTAGAGCATTAGATGGCCACTGGGGCATATTAAGGGAATTGCAGGAAAAGAAGATCTGTGTGATTAAAAGAGAGCTACTGACTTTCTATGTCTGGGAAAAGTTGTTCTCGGTTTGTGTAGACAAGCTGCTCTGTTTTTTTTTTTTTTTTTTGTGTGTGCGTGTTTTCAAGATATTGTGGTCGCATTGGTTGAATGCCATGTAAGGTGGAGGAGACATAGTGGACCCAGTGAATTTACCTCATGTTTAAGACTGCAAAATATTTGATCTACCATACTTGTATCTCATTATTACATCTATGGTACCATACAATAGTTGTGTATTTGATGGTGTTCATAGTAGTGTTGGTGCTATGGAGTATATCAGAAAGGTAAAACACAAACCTTAGTGTTTAAACAGCATGATTTTTACATTCTGCTAGTAAAGATTGTATTTTGTTACTGCAAAGGTAGGTGAGTTCACAATACTGACTTAGGTGACAGTTAAGAGGTTCTAAACTGGTTTGATAAACAGAAATTCAGAGGTGAGAAGAACATTTGCATTTGTGACTATCTCTGGGGGGTTTCTCACTATCATTTGTTTGCAAAAGGGCCTGTTACATTTAAGTATATGGTAACAAAATAAATAGGCATACAGGGTGCAGATGGTTTGAACAGATGGAAAAGATACCAGGTGAAAAGAATATGATTTTGGGAGCTGTTACCCAAGTGTTTTAAGACTCGGGGATAATATAGATTCTTAATTTCTCGAAAAGTCACAGAAATATGGAATTTATTGGAGATGATGGCAAAACATCAAGATTATAACTGAGTTCATTTTGCTGTTGAATTTGCAAAAAGAATGAAGGTAGACATATTAGAGATGCTGATGGAGGTTCAGCAAACATTGTGGAATGGCGAAAAATGCTAACTATCAACCCTTGCTGCTTCCTAAACTCTAAACCAAATCATAATATACATCAGCAGCCTCATAAATGTAAAAGGGTTTGGGTAAGCACACCAGCCATTTTCTTTTGCCTGACAATGAAATTTCACTATCTTCAAATCAGCTGCAACAGCAATGTCAACAGCATCTAATTGGAAATCACTAACTGAATCTAGAAAATTGTTTCACTTTCTTGAAATAAAACTTGAACTGAACAAACTTGATATTCTTAGAACCTTTTATTTGGAAACATAAGTTCTAGAGAATAAATCTCATCAAATCCTAAATAGAACAAGAACAAAACTATCAGGAATTAACTCATACCAACAAGAGGATAGCTAAAACACCTGGAAAAGTAAAAAAGATGGAAATTCCACAAAACCACTCAATAAGCTAGAGAAGTGCTCAACACGTGGGACAAATCACAATTTTGCCCTGGTCTAATGCAATATAATGGAAAAGAAAGAACAGGAATAAATGGGCATCACAATAATCTGCAAATTAATAAAAAAATAAAATCATGGTGGAACTAACATGAAGCCATTAAATAACATACTCACAGCTCTCAACAAAAATAGAAAATAAATAAATAAATAAATAATATTAATTAACTAACTAACTAAATGTGGATACAGGTATGTATAACCAGGTATGTATAACCCACACATTTCTAAGTCAGGTATATACATAGTGATAAGCTGCTCTTACCTGACAGCAGAAATACTTTGGACTTCTTATAAAAATGTGGCTTGATACACAGATGTATACTGCAAGTCTGGACCATGAAAAAGAAAGACAAGGTAAAAAAAAAACTAAAACTTATAATAATAACAGACAGTATATAACTGTACGCAAAAATGAATATAGCAAAATCGCAAAAAGTGCACCCAGTCAAGAGCAATAAACAAGATATTTTGATAACATTTGAAAGCTTAATGTGCAAGACAAATCCTTCAGAAATACATTTCTGAAACATATCTTGAACCCCTGCATTTTCTTTTCATCCATGAAAACTAAATATGGAAAAGTTGTCAACCATAGTTATTTTACATATAAGGAAAACCCTTGGAGTTAACTAATTAGCAAGAATGATGCTACTATTAAGCAAAGAAGCCAAACTTAGCCAAAGGCACATAAACTGCAACATCAGAGCAGCTGCTGTTAGTCTATATTACAAAACTAGACTAGATGCATGATAAATAATGGTAGTGAGAGCCCAGGTCAAAAGTCAGCCTATATAGTTATTGGGAAAAAAATGTGGCACATCTCATTACTAAGAGTTTTGCATCCAGGAAGAAAGAGGTCATTGTCTCCCTCTACTCTTCCCTCATTAGGCCAGTCATCGAGTACAATGCCCCATTTGACATGTACCTCACTAGACACCTGCAACAACTGGAGAGGCCACAAAGGTACTTCACAAAGAGGATCCTAGGCTTTAAACACTTGTCCTATATGGACAGACTCAAAAAATTCCATCTATTCTCTGTCTCATATCGCCTATTTAGAGGCGATCTCTGCTTGACTTACAAAGCCATGTCTGACCCAGCTCTGTTAGAAATGCTACATCTAAAGAAAACCCAATCCCTCCACACCACATGCTCCAGAGACCTCAACCTCATTACCACAATCAACAGAACATGCTGGAGGGACAAGTTCATAACCCACAGACTGCCCATGCTATGGAATAGACTTCCCATACATGTCAAGCAGAGCACCTCACTGGCCCTCTTCAAGACAAATCTTGATGAGTGGATGGAAAATAGAAAATTGCTCTACTCGACAGAGGCACTAGGAACTAAGGTCGGGTGGCACGATGTCAGGGTAATCCTATGGGCTTGGCTTGTAAAGCCTCTAGGGCCATTAGCCTAGTACACACCTATGAACCTATGAATCTATGAACATCAGAAAGAAAAACATGGAGGAATATGTAAACAACATATTTACCATCAGCCAGGTAACGTAACCCACCTCTAAATCATGAAAGAAAAGGTACTATACAATATATATATATACATATATATATATATATATATATATATATATATATATATATATATATATATTTATATATATCAAAGAACAATTTTATCTCATTCAACAAAACGATTCCAACAGAAATAACAACAAATTAAAATTATCACTAACCAATGTACTTCTCATTCAGTATTATTACTACCTAAAAATGTAAATAATTCTACTGCAAATTAACATGACAAAGACCCCACCTGTGCTATCATGTATCATAGGTATGTTGACACCAAACAGGTGCAAAAGCCCCTCCCTACTGTGGTTGAGAGAGAAACAGACACACACATGCCCCATACCACACAGCACTCATACCCCCTAACACACACACACAGACACACACACACACACACACACACACACACACACACACACACACACACACACACACACACACACACACACACACACACACACACACACACACACACACACACACACACACACACACACTTACACATGTATGCAAACACACTATATTGTATAAGAACAAAAGAAAAAGCCATATTATATCACCAGAAACTACTTTCTTATTACTGTATTCTCTGTTACTTTTTCAACTGGAAACAAGACTATATAACATTATTTCAAATATTGTACTATTAATAATGTATTCAATGAGTTTTTAATATTCCTAAAAAGTTTTGCCAAAAAGACCTAAATTAGGTTTTCCAACATTCTCAGCAAAGTGCTTATCATTTATAGTTTAAAATAAAACAATATTGTTTTTGTTTTTGCAAAGTGTTCATATGTTATACAATAAATGCTGAAACACCGCTGAGTTCATGAAGGACTATTATTTTCCTTTTGGGTCAGCATTCCTACACTTTAAGTACCATTGCCTTTTAAATTGCATTATAAGTAATCTGAAAGCTGGAAATTGAAATGAAAAGTCTGGGATATATCCCAATGAGAGAGGATTTACAGATTGGTTGGAGAATGTTTGGGGAGTATTAGGCCTATGTATTATAAGCAAGGGAGTCATACAAGTATTTAACAAGTTTATTCTCAAGGAAGATTAAAAGGCAGGTCAGTTATAAGGAGATAAATAAATTTTAGGCATATTGTGAGCAGGAGAAAATCCTTCTATTTATAGTTTTTCTTAAAACAAAAGGGGTCAAAAGATTACAACTACTTAAGCAACTGAGTTGAAACAATGGGAGTGGTTATGAGCTTGTTATGTTGCTTGGTGGTAAGGTAAAGGATAGTGTTGCCTGTGGCATTGCAGATTGCCGACAAATTCAGATTTTACATTTGTTAAATCATTTAAGTGTGAGCTAGGTAATTGAAATTACGACATTCACTTACAATAACTGAAAATGAAACAGAAGTATATAAAACAAAAGAAAGACTAATCATGAGGAAAAGTCCAAAATGTATAATTGAAAAACAAAAATAAGCAGTGACATATAGCAGACCAAGACTGACGCCAGAAACAAATGTGGATCAGGACTTCAAGCTACATGGATAAGGTTTGCTGCAGACATGTGAAAATGCAATATGAAGGCCATAATCAGATTTGCAGGCTTTGTGAGGTACCAGCCATTTCACAAAAGTATATAAGTGAAGAAATAAAATAAATTTTCAAGATTTATGCTCTGTGTATAAAAGTGAAATGGAAGCTGAAGTGTTTGTAGGTGTGTTTAAAATGCATAATCAAATAACAGAAAACAGAAAAATAAATTTGAAGAGAAAGTGTGATTATCCAAGGCAGATATAATAAATTAAGCTTCATCCCTGGACAGAATGAAATATTTCATCATAGTATCTATTTAAAACTCTGAAATTCTGTGAAATAGTACAAAATTTTGCATGCAATCTTTTGTGTTATTTAGGACATAAGTTAAAACCACTAGTCAAATGATGCTTCTTTCTAAATGCAACACAAAAGCCACAGCGACTAATATTGCAGATAGTGTGCTTTTTTAATTCAGGTAATCAATCAGTGGTTTTACAGGTGGCATTAAATATGAGTGAGATGCTTGGTATGATTAAAAGCACACTGTGTAGGTACAAAACATCTTGAGTGTTAAAGCCAGAAAAACATTACTTCTGTGGTTAACAGTACAAACGTTTCTCAAAACAACATGATTGCTGGCAGGAATTACTGCAGTAAAGCTATAACTAGAAGCTGTCCAAAGGAGTTCAGAGAAAATCATTTTAAAGGGTACCACAGCAATAACAATAATACTGTGATGGATGCAAGTAGCTTAAGAATGAATAAATAGTGTGGAACAATCTGATTCTAACAATTTACAGTTTATGTTGGTTTGTTTGAAAACCCTCACTGTTTACCAGCTGAATATCCTTGTGAGTCACTTCCATCTCTGATTTATGAAATGCTACATATTTATCAGCTTACCAACATCTTTACATTCAGAATATTGCCTAAAAATATCAAGTTAAAAGCTATAAGTCAAACTAATATAAATAACTTATGATTAGCAAACTCTACTAAAATGGTGCAGACAAGAATGTGCCAGTAATGAAGTCTTCATTACAGTGGTAATAGTCATCATATTCACAGCTTTTGTATCAGTGCTGCAATATATTTTAAGGTATGACAGAATTATATTTTTTCTAAAATAATAGTGTCTGCTAGCGTTGTAAAAAGATAATACCCTGGCTGTGGCCTGGGTGACCAGGATTCAGGCAGTGGCTTGACTGATTGGTGGCACATGTGAGGAGGATAGGCATCCTCATCATGGAGGGGGGAAGTGTGGTCCCATATATACTGTTACACTTGAGCCTTGGTGTAGGTATGGGATTTATGTGAGGTGTTCTGCTGAAGGATGAGTGTTCAGGATGAGTTATATGTGGAGTCATGACAGAGATGTGGCAGAGCCCATTGTACAACCTGGGAGCAGCTAGAGAACAGCTAAGAGGTACACAAATGTGCAAAACACATTTTACCAAAAATTAAATTTTTCTTTACTCAAAATTGCCCTATTAAGATATACTTTGTCAGAGAACTTGTGTTTATAGGTTCATAGGTTCATAGGTAGGTACTAGGCTATCGACCCAAGGGCCTACATAAGCCTAGCCAACAAGGTTCCCTGGCTTACGCCACCCAAGAAAGTTATTTTCCTGTGCCACTGTCGAGCAGAGACACAGAAGTGATCACTGGGGTGTATTTCCTATTTCCATCCACTCATCAAGATTTTTCTTGAAGAGTGCTAATGAAGACCTTTGCTTGACATAGATGGGTAGCCTGTTGCAGAGTATGGGAAGTCTCTGGGACAGGAATCTATCCCTCCAACATGTTCTGTTTACTGTGTTGACAAGGTTTAGGTCCCTAGAGCGTGTAGCTCAGAGGGAATGGGATTTCTTTAGGTGTAGCATGTCCAACAGCTCTGGGTTTGCCATAGCTTTATATGTTAGGCAGAGATCACCTCGGAGTAGGCAATATGCTATGGAGTAAAGCTGGAGTTTTTTGAGGCAGTCAGTGTAGGGCATTTGTTTGAGGCCAGTAATCCTCTTTGTGAGGTACTTCTGTGGCCTTTCCAGCTGCTGCAGATGTCTTGTGAGGTACATTCCAAAAGGAGCGTTGTACTCTATAATGGGTCTGATGAGTGTCGAGTAGAAAGGAGCAATGACCTCTTTTTTCCTGGATGAGAACCCTTTTATGATGAGGCATGCCATGTAGAAGGACTTCCTGACTACTGTGATGATGTGACTATCAAAGGAGAGACTACTGTCCACCTGGGTCCCAAGGTCTGTTATCACACATTCGGTGTTAAGTAGATTGCTGCCTATGTGGTAGTTCATGGGTACAGAGTTTTTTATGAAAGGGGATGACACTGCACTTTTTGGTATTGAGCTTGAGGCCATGGCTCTGACACCAGGCATCTGTCTCAGCGAGGCCCTTCTGTAGGATGTCCACATCATTTGGGGACTTGACTATGGCTCCTAGTTTGCAGTCATCTGCGAACTCCGTTCAGGTAAACATTGTCTATCAGATGACAGCAATGAATTTTTTTTTGAGTGTTTGTTTATTGAGATGTTTACAGACATCTGAGAAACTATACTTATTTGTAGAATTCACAATATAAATGTCATTGAATATCTCTCAAGATGCACAACCTACAGTGCAGAAATGCATGATCGAAATTATCTAGTGTTTGACCCAATGCCATGCAGTAGTTTTTAAGTAATTACATTTTGAAAATATTAACACACATATGGAAATATTGCATACCATCAAATTTTCTAGGAAAAAAACCTAGCAGTGTCTTCAATATAGTGCCTTATGCATGGACAAAGACAATGAAAATGTTTCGCTCCACAATGACCTTTCGCACAAACATGCCCATGAATTAATCACCTAGCACAACTGGAACAACGGTGGTAATTTTTCTTCTACCTACTAACATGTGCAATCTGTTGTGTAGATGTGCAGACAGCTGTAAGTGTGCACATGCACACACCTGCACACAAACATAGCCTCACAGTACTTATATGCTGGACCACTAACTGTCTCTTTGCTGCAATATATGTTAGTGGGTGAGCACCATAAAATAATACATTCATTTCTCTTTTTCTGTTCTAGAATAGGATGACAGAGCTTGTCTTTGTATCTCTTTTTCATGCTTTTTCTATCTTGTATATGACTCTGCGACAGTGCCATTGGCTAATCTGCATTAACCTCACACACAGATTGCCAACTTGTGGCATTATCCATGCAAACTTCTGTAGTGTTACTTTTTAAGGTCTTATATTTCTCTAACATTACAGAAGTTTTGAATTACTCTCATATACCCCCATACTTATATGGGGAAATGACAAGCAAGAGCCTGAAGTACGACTGATTAAATTACTGAATGGACTAAGGCAGAAAGTTGTGCATAATAAGACTGCAAAATGCCAGATCTGCATGGCTCCTGTCAATGTTATTGTTATATTCTGACTTCTGTAGTCCTCAAAAATAGATGTTGAAAATCGAAATGCAATAGTCAATATGCAAAAACAACAAGAGAATCTGCTCTTAGCTGCCATATGCATTAATGCTTATTCTTAAGCTGTCAGGTATAATAGCTTACTTAGAGAGTGGGCTTGATGTCAATTAGATATGGTCATCACAGACACACAAAAACACTTAAATGCTGCAAAAGCTTATTTTTGATGTTTCTGTCATAAAGCTAATCAAGTTAATAGGATCATAGGAGATTACTAGGCTATTAACTCAGAGGTCATTTTAAGCCGAGCCGTTTCATCCCAATGGAATACCATACACATGTAGTCAATACCTAAGATTGTATTTAAATTACTTTTTCTTAAACTAGTTCCAAATAGAGTTACTCAACACGCTGATGCCAGTCAACTAGGTTTAGGTGCAGTTCTGTTGCAGAAGGGTCAGGTAGATGCATACAGTTATAGAGGTTTGACTAAAGCATAAACAATGTACACAGATGGAGAAAACACAATGGCAATTATTTGTGGCTGTCATAAGTTCCATGCCTATTAATATTTTAAAACTGTTACAGTGGAATCTAATCACAAATCACTATACAGTATTTTAAGGAAATCTTTGTCTGAAATTGTAGGTGGGGCATACATAATTGTATTAAACCTGAAAAACTGATCTCAGACTTCAATATTCTCCTGCCAAGCAAATGCATATAACTGTTAAGCTCACCAGGGTTTACCTGATGACAGCAAAGAGGATCTGTTGATACATTATTTGGAAGGACTGTGGATTATTTCAAATGTACCTCTGTCTGCTCAAACGTTAGTTACACTAAGAATTGTACACAGGAGGACATTACGATGCAGAAGGTAAACAAGTTGCTATGAATGACTGACAAGAAGAAATGCGTTCACATCATAAAAGCAAGCACTTGTGCTACCTGTACCAAGATAGCTGATATGTGTTCAATGGCTGTTAGGTGTAATCAGATGAGAGAGGTAATCCAATCTTTAGAGTATGAAAAAAGCCCTATCTAAGCATGCTTAAATTCAAAGAAATAGCATATGAACAGTGTTTTGGTATAGGTCGTCAGAATGTTTGGGAATATAATGAGGAAATGTGATGTCTGTGATGCCTCCCACAATGGAATGTTAAACAGGAAATCATTACATATGAAATACTGGTGTTTCCATGGAAGAATGTAAAGGAATAATATTTTTTTAAGACAATGATCACTATTACCTACTGTGTGTAGATTACTATTAAAAATAACTTAAGCACTGTAATTAAAATGTAGAAGAATGGCAGGTACTCCACAACAATCGAAACAAACCACTAGATGTATGATGAAGTATACACTTTATTCCACAAAGTAAGTGCTTTTGCATCTCCAAGGACGCTTCTTCAGACTTAAAACAATAATAAAACACTCCAGCTCCATTTAAATTTAGCATCACTTCTTAAATAAACCAATGACATGCTTGTTACAATACACATGGTAAAAACACTTAAAATCACAATTCTCTCATTAAGTATCTATAATGCTTCTCTATATACACAGCATCATATAATGAAGTCCTTAGTATAAATAACATATAATGAAAGATATATATATATATATATATATATATATATATATATATATATATATATATATATATATATATATAAATATATAATAAAAAGCTAATAAAAAAGCACAAAATGCATATATTAAGCTTCTTCATTTAAAAGACTACTAATAATACTAAATGATTTTAAAAACCCTGCTTCAAACATATACTTGTATACGCTCGTTCTTCAATTACTGAAGAAACTGTTTTCAAAAAATGAAGCATTGTATTTTAGAAGCAAGATAATATTAAGAAACATATATATTAAAAGATGTGCATATATATGTATAAACATATTGTTAAATATACATGCATATACATACATGAAGCCCATACTACAAAGGCAAGAAACAGAAAATATCGGGCAAACAGTACGAATTCCAGAGGAAGACCCTGAAGCCAGTAAACAGGAGTTAATAGTTAATCTTTTGAAGTATGTATTATCTATAGCTGAAATTGCAGTTTTAAACAAGGGACTCTCATTTATTCCATCGCAGAACGCTGATGTAAGTGATTTAATTATTGACGTTAAATGTTTTACTAGGAATGTAGCGCTGGGTGTACAATATGGGGACAGCACAGTAGATAATGAACAAGTATTTGCGTTTAAGAAACCTTCAGTGTTTGTACCAAATTTGCACCCACTACTGGAAAGCATTGAAAGAGCTTGTGCTAATGACATACTTACAGCCTTTCAACAAGGGAAGCATAATTTGAAACCGGAGTTTTATAACTTAAATGTAAATGAGAAACTAGCATTGAAGAAATTACAGGATAATGACTCAGTAGTCATAAGACCTGCAGATAAAGGGGGAGCTGTGGTGTTATTAGACCGTGAACATTATCAAACTAGTATTAGTGCTATGTTATCAGACTTAGCTACATATAAAGCTTTAACTATGTCTCAACTTGATAAGGATATTAAAGATGTTTATGATGACTTATATGACATGCTAATGTGTAGTGTCATTGATAGTGACCTGTATAAATATTTTTTAGTTGAAAAACCACTGATTCCCACATTTAGGGGTCTCCCCAAGATACATAAAACATTAGAGAACCCACCCCTTAGACCTATCATCTCAGGAAGAGGGTGGTTGACCAAGTGCATATCTATTTACTTAGAGGAACAGTTGAGACCATAAGTAGACTCCACTGATTCGATTTTAAGGGATACCCAACAGTTTCTGGAAACTCTTGCACCTTACAATTTTATGGGAAAGTTGAATATGTTGGATTATATGGTCACATTAGATGTGACATCACTGTTTACCAGCATACCAAATGATATTGGTATAGACTTTTTGAAATCGTATTTAATACAGAAAGGGATAACTAATAGCCAGATTATCAGGATTACCATGCTAATGGACTTAGTCCTTAAAAACAATGTGTTCACTTTTAATGGGAATTATTTTCTACAAACTACAGGAGTAGCAATGGGTACACCATGTGCCAATTCATATGCAAATTTGGTGTTGGCATATTGGGAGTGCACCTATGTTCTGGATCATGTACATTTTTCAAAACATATTAAGTATTACAAAAGGTTTGTAGGCGATGTCTTCCTCATTTGGGGAGGTGACTCAGATATATGAGATGAGTTCATCTCCCACATTAATGGGACGACTACTTTCCTTACGTTAACAGGTAAATAATCTCAGAATATGATTGAATTTTTAGATGTATTGCTTAGGAAAGACAATGGGAAGATTAATACAGAAGTTTACAGAAAACCTTGTAGAAGGAATGATTCTTCTACATCGGAATAGCATGCATCCAGCACATGTACACAAAAATATAGTAAAAAATCAAGCATTACGATTTTCCCATTTAGTAAGTGAAGATGTGGTATACCAGGAAGCTATTAATGATATACAGAGGGACTTTATAGAGAGAGGGTATCATTCCAGGGATCTTATAACATTTTACAAGAATTTGAACGTGAGAGGTCAGGACGACCATATATTATGAGAGGTAGCCAGACACATACAGAAAGAAGGGCTACCAACACTTCAAAATTTAAGAGGTTAGTTATTCCTTACACCAATAACAATAACACAGTGACAGAGATAATTATGAGGAATTGGGGTATTTTACTTTTGGATGAACACATTGAGGAGATGGTAGGGATATGTCCCAATTTTAGCTATAGGAATACCAAATCGCTAAAAAGGATTTTATGTTATGAGAGCAATGGTAAGAAGAAATCGTATTCCTCTAGGAAAGGAACCTTCTCATGCCATAACTACAACCAGTGTAGCTTTATAGCTAACAAGAATTATTTTGTACATCCAGATACACATATTAAATATGAATTTAATCCATACAATGACTATAGGTCTAGGAACGTGGTTTATATGGCTATGTGCCAGAAATGCAGTCGTTTTTATGTAGGGAAGACCAATAGGACACTTAAAGAAAGGATAAGAGAACATGTCTATGCCATCAGCAGAGAAAATGAAGGAAATGTATTAGCTAAACATGTTCTACACAATGATACAACCCATAGTTTTAAGTTCCTAGTATTAGAATCTGCATATCCCACAGAGAGGTTAGGTAATATAAGTAATTATACAGAGAAGGAGGAAGGGAAGTGGATAGTCAGGTTACAAGCAGATGGGGGACATGGTCTGAATGATAGACTTTCATTCAAACCATTTTTATTGGACCGAGCTTTAAAACATTAAGTCCATGAGGATTATGTATTATCACAGATATGTTTTTGTTTTTGTTTTTATATATATTTCTGTGTATGTATATGCATGTATATTTAACAATATGTTTATACATATATATGCACATTTTTAATATATATGTTTCTTAATATTATCTTGCTTCTAAAATACAATGCTTCATTTTTTGAAAACAGTTTCTTCAGTAATTGAAGAACGAGCGTATACAAATATATGTTTGAAGCAGGGTTTTTAAAATCATTTAGTATTATTAGTAGTCTTTTAAATGAAGAAGCTTAATATATGCATTTTGTGCTTTTTTTATTAGCTTTTTATTATATATTTATATATATATATATATATATATATATATATATATATATATATATATCTTTCATTATGTTATTTATACTAAGGAATTCATTATATGATGCTGTGTATATAGAGCAGCATTATAGATACTTAATGAGAGTATTGTGATTTTAAATGTTTTTACCATGTGTATTGTAACAGGCATTTCATTGGTTTATTTAAGAAGTGATGCTATATTTAAATGAACCTGGAGTGTTTTATTATTGTTTTAAGTCTGAAGAAGCGTCCTTGGAGACGTGAAAGTGCTTACTTTGTGGAATAAAGTGCATACTTCATCATACATCTAGTGGTTTGCTTTAATTGTTGTGGAGTACCTGCCATTCTTCTACATTTTGGTTTTGGACTGTTTTTTTGCTTGGAGGTACCTTACCCTTGTGGTGTTCTCTCTTTTTACTGTAATTAAAAGATACAATTAATTCTATGGTAATCTGTAACTTTAAGAATATATTTTCTCAACACTGTATTCCAGACTAAAATGGGTCCAATAATAGCTTCACGCCCTCAAGTGCTGAATTTCATAACATTGCTTAAATATTGGAATCCAACCACAGCATCTGAAGCCTACATCACCCACAAATACTGAACAAGTAGGATAGACATAGAAAATGTTTAAGAGTTTACTGAAAGATCTTGTATCTGGGTCTGCATGCTACCATTTGATTTCTGAATACAGGAATTCACCATTAAAGCTTTTAAGTATCTCTCTCAAAAGTACAGCTTCTTTTATACATAAATGTGGTACGTGTTTCCTGTTTCACATATGCTACTTCAGCCTGCTAAAGAGCCAATGTGCTTGACTTCTTAAAGAAAAAAAAAATCAACAGAAGAGTAAACTGTATTAAAAAAAGAAAAAAGACATGGCAAAAATCTGTCTTGTCAAAAACAAATGGTATAGAGTCAATATACATAACAGACACATAAGCAGAAAAGCTGAAAAACTATTTACAACAAACTTACTTGCAAGCATACCAAAAAAATAGGCATAAGGGCAGATTGAATATGGTAGCGCACTGTCTTGTATTCAGTAAGGAGCTCTACATGATGTGTAGA
The DNA here is from genome assembly GCF_019279795.1 of Protopterus annectens. Taxonomy (NCBI): domain Eukaryota; kingdom Metazoa; phylum Chordata; order Ceratodontiformes; family Protopteridae; genus Protopterus; species Protopterus annectens. The sequence goes on from NC_056729.1 coordinate 189,643,429, forward strand.
GTCATGCAACCACGGTAAATACCATGGCATGAAAATTACAGCATAAGCAGCTGAATTGTATGCTAATCAACTAATGCAAGATGGATGAGCTATTTGACAAGCTATAAAGAAATTATGTAGACTCAGTGTAGGTTTTCCCTGCAAATTCCAAAACCTATTGGAATAGAGCCATGGAAAGGAGTCTACCCAGAAAGAATGTTAGGGGCTGCTGTTGCTGAAATTCATGGGTGTGTGCAACAGACTGAAGTCTATTCTGCTGCTGCTAATAGACCATGGCCAACAAGGAGAAGGGATTTTAGACCCCAGGTAACATATCACAATCTGCATGAGGTGGAAATTGTAAAGCCCTGTAGGGTAGATAGAGGGGTCTACTTTGTTTCCTTGAATCTCATTTCACCGAATTTCATTTCACCCCAACCACATCACTGAAAACACAAATTACTGAAAACTCATTTCAGTGAACTGAACTTAGTATATATGGCACTGTGTAGAGTACTACAAGTACTATAAAAGGAGCCAAAAACTTCAAAACAATACATTTTAAATAGTAGACATGCATAGTTACACAGCAATGACTAACTCTCTCCAGAAGACAATATGTACTCAAACTATGTGGGGTCTCTATGATAGAGACACACTATAGGAACTCTACAACCTCTGTCATCCTCAACTTAGACCCAGGGCAAACCAAGGGGAACCCATACCAGTGGAGATAAAAGTATGTGCAGAATTTTAGCTACAGGAACATTTCAGGACCAACACGGGACATGTTGGCAGTGTCACAGGCATCAGCATCAAGGAACCTCCATCAGTTCTGAGATGCTATGCTCCAACATGACAGAGACCACATAGATTTTTCCTGTGCTTCTGAGGACAGAGCCACAGATATGAAGGAGTTCTACCCTGTAGCACACTATTCTGAAGTACTGGGTGCCATAGATTGTACACACATAGAAATCAAGGCACCAGCCAGGAAACAGGGAAAGGTACACATAAATAGAAAGGGCTTCCACTCCATTAACTGCCAAGTCATATATAATGCTAAGGGAATGATCATGAATGTGTGTGTTGGAAACACAGTCAGTTACCATGGCACACATATCTGGCACACCACCCAACTGTATCAGAAGTTCACTAGGGTGATATCCCTCAGGGTCATTTACTGGGGGATGCAGGTTATGCACTGGAATTGTAGCTGATGGTGCCCATCAGAAATGCACACACACCTGCTGAAGAATGCCATAATGAAGCACACACACAAACCAGAAATATCATAGAGTATGTGTTTGGACTGCTGAAGTCATGGTTCCAGTACCTAGATACATCTGAGGAGCCCTGCAGTTCAATACATGTGCAAGTACTGAAATCTTCACTGTCTGTGCCATTCTTCACAGCATCATCCTAAGAAAACAGCTTCAGAAGATCAAGAAAGGAAAGGAGCACACATCCCACCACCAGTGTCAAGGTCAACTCAGCCACATGCAGGTGAGGAGTCAGAGGGGGAAGCACCAGTTGCTGTGGGTATAGGCAGACGCAGGCATCCTCAGTATGCCCTTGCATTTGCTGAGAGGCAATGCATAGCACACTCAGTCACCACCTAAGAAACTAAAACTTGAATTATATGCACATACTTATACTAATATTAATGCCAGGCAATTCTCACAACCTTTATCTACCCATGTAATGGTTGTGTACTCCAAGCATCAGGCAGACTCAGCTCTGATCTAAAACTGTAGCAACTGCTGGATTTACAAGGTTAGTGCTGAACATGAAGTGTTAAAACAGAATTGTGTAATAATACAAATGAAGGGCATATGCTTGCAGGTTGTTACTTGGTAATATAAGTGAGTAAAAGGTGGGAAATTTGTACAGCAATGACTTTAACATGTGACAGCAGAGACATATGTGAATACATGTGTTCTCTATCAAGTAATAGGCCTCAGGCATCAAAAATTCACACATTCATACCTCTCAAATGTACTGATGATCATTGAATGTCCACAGTTTGGCCTCATACTTTTGTACTGGAAAATCATTAAAGAGGGAAGTTAGAAAGCAATGAGACAGATTTCAGTTTCAGACTTCACAGCCACCGGGAGATTCTTAAAAATCCTGATGCAAAAAAACTGTTTTGATTCTATCAGTTGTCTAACATTCTAAGACCAAAATATGTCAAAATTACAATTAGCAAGACAACATCACAAACAGATTTACTAAACACTAAGTCAGCTATGCACTCTGAGCATCAGACACAATGCTTATGTATCCCCGAGTCCACAAAATAGAAAACAAGGCTATGGCATAGTTATAATCACTTGCATAGAGTGCTGTGTGGGGGCAGTGCCTAGGATGACACAAAAGGTAAGTGAGTGCATGGGAATAAGAAAGGCTAGCAGGCAGACATTTGGATAAAGTAACAAATGGCCAGTAAGACAGAATAAGCTTTAAGCTTCATGGCTGAACCATGTAACTGTTGTGTATTTCTGTATGGACCATCCAGATGAAATTGGTGTGAGTGTCTGCCAGAACATAGCCAAGCTCTGTGCTAGCTCTATGTCTTGCTATGTCGGACAGGTGTGAGCCATGCATACTAGAGGTAGCAATTCATTTTTGTTGTACCTGATCACAAGAACATGCTTTGCCAGGAGTTGCACTGGCACATCCACACTCATGGTCAGAGGCACTGCTGCTACCTGAATGTGACTAATGTCTGCTGGATTAACTCCCCTCATAAGGATGCCCAGGACCATGACCACATGGCAGTGGAAGTAGTGCCACTATTCAAGTGTGATCAGACATGGCCATTTCGGCTAACATCAGTTGATGTGGCTGACCTACTACCATATGGAGGTAGTCCCCCTCACAGAAGAAGTTCCATTACAGACACTGCCCATTAAAACATGCCATTCATCCTATCTATTGAATCGGCAGCACAGCGGAGGTAGTCATGCAGTCAGCCTGTGTCACATCTACAATCCTAAGCATTTCTGTGAAAGACCTATTGGAATGTGCCTGCATCTCCATGATGACCCTAAACATGCATCGAGGGGTATGGAAAGACACACCTGGATCAGGTGGAGGATGGATAACAGGCCTTCTCAAAGCACCCCTAACAACCCTCCTGTGTGGCACCTCACCCACACTTTGTCTATGGTCAGAGTCAACAGGCACTGAAGCTTCAGTAAACACACTACCCAGATGAAGTGTCTTGCTCTCCAACTGTCCAATATCTGAGGCTCACTAGAATGGGTAAGCGTAGGCTTACTAGCTGTGTCCAATGGAATTAAAGGGAATGGCTGAACATCAACCTCAGTGTCAGATTCAACCCATGCACCCCCCAAATGTACCTCTGTTGTGCCTCCATTATCATCAGAGTCTACTGATTCTCTGTGGTAGGAGTCCCTCACTTCCACTGTCAGGATCACCTGTGATAATAAGCAACAAACACAGGAAAAAATTAATACCTACAGGACTATATTCCAATATATGCTAACGAGCTAACAGTGGTGCCACTATTACAGATATTCACAACAGTCCTGACACCCACATCACAAACAAAATATTTTTTTTTTCTTTTAACTGCTCAGCCTTCTTCTTTTTCTTTCAGCTGTTCCAATTAGGGATCGCCGCAGTGGATCATCTGTTTCCATTTCTACCTGTCCTCTGCATCTTGCTCTGTCCCACCAACTACCTGCATGTCCTCTCACCACATCCATAAATCTTATCTTAGGCCTTCCTCTTTTCCTCTTACCTGGCAGCTTCATCCTTAGCATCCTTTTCCCAATATACCCAGCATCCCTTTTCAGCACATTTTCAAATCAAACCAATCTCGCCTCTCTGGCTTTGTCTTCAGACTGTTCAACCTGAGCTGACCCTCTAATATACTTATTCCTAATCCTGTCTACCCTCGTCACACCCAGTGCAAATCATAACATCTTTAACTCTGCCACATCCAGCCCTGACGCCTGCCTTTTTGTCAATGCCACTGTCTCCAATCCATATAACATAGCTGGTCTCACTACCCTCTTGTAGAACTTCCCTTTCACTCTTACTGGTACTCATTTGTCACAAATAACTCCTGACACTCTTCTCCACCCACTCCACCCTGCCTGTACCCTCTTCTTTACCTCTCTTCCACACTCACCACACTCTGAACTGTTGATCCCAAGTACTTAAACTCATCCACCTTCACCAAGTCTACTCCCTGCATCCTCACCATTCCTCTATCCTCTCTCTCTCATTCACACACATATATTCTGTCTTAGCCCTGCTGACCTTCATTCCTCTTCTCTCTAGAGCATATTTCCACCTCTCCAGGGTCTCCTCAACCTGCTCCCTACTCTCACGACATATCACAATGTCATCTGCAAACATCATAGTCCATGGGGACTCCTGTCTGATCTCGTCTGTCAACCTGTCCATCACCACTGCAAATAAGAAAGGGCTCAGAGCTGATCCTTGATATAATCCCACCTCCACCTTAAATGCATCTGTCACTCCCACTGCAGATCTCACCACTGTCACACTACCTTTATACATATTCTGTACCACTCTTACATACTTCTCTGCCACTACCGACTTCCTCATACAATACCACAACTCCTCTCTAGACACCCTGTCATATGCTTTCTCTAAGTCCACAAAGACACAATGCAACTCCTTCTGACCTTCTCTGTACTTCTCCATCAACACTCTCAGAGCAAACATTGCATCTGTAGTGCTCTTTCTTGGCATGAAATCACACTGTTGATCACTAATCATCACCTCCCTTCTTAACCTAGCTTCTATTACTCTTTCCCATAATTTCATGCTTCGACTGATCAGTTTTATCCCTCTGTAGTTACTACAGCTCTGCACATCACCCTTATTCTTAAAAATCATTATCAAAACACTTTTTTTCCACTCCTTAGGGATCCTCTCACTTTCCAAGATTTCATTAAACAATCTGGTTAACAATTCCACTGTCATTTCTCCTAAACACCTCCAAGCTTCCACAGGTATGTCATCTGGACCAACAGCCTTTCCATTCTTCATCCTCTTCATAGCTATCCTTACTTCCTCCTTGCTAATCCACTGCACTTCATGATTCACTACCCCCACATCATCCAGCCTTCTCTCCCTCTCATTCTCTTCATTCATCAGCCCCTCAAAGTACTCTTTTCATCTGCTCAACACACTCTCCTCTCTTGTAAGTACATTTCCCTCATTATCCTTCATCACCCTTACCTGCTGCACATCTTTACTCGCTCTGTCCCTCTGTCTAGTCAATCAGTACAGGTCCTTTTCTTCCTCCTTAGTGTCCATCCTTTCATACAACTCTCGATATACCTTATCCTTAGCCTTTGCCACCTCTCTCTTTGCCATGCACCTCATCTCCTTATACTCTTGTCTACTTTCTTCATCTCTCTGACAATCCCACTTCTTCACCAAACTCTTTCTCTGTATACTCTCCTGTACTTCCTCATTCCACCACCAGGTCTCCTTGTCTTCCTTCCTTTGTCCAGATGTCACACCAGGCACCTTTCTAGCAGTCTTTCTTACTAGCTCTGCTGTAGTTACCCATCTGTTTGGTAACTCTTCACTGCCACCCAGTGCCCATCTTAACTCTTCTCTGAACTCCACCTCACAATCACCCTTTATCAATTTCCACCATTTGATCCTTGGTGCTGCCCTCACACTCGTCCTCCTCTTCTTGATCGCTAGCATCATTCTACAGACCACCATTCTATGCTGCCTAACTACACTTTCCCCCGTCACCACTTTACAGTCCCCAACCACCTTCAAACTGGCCCTCCAGCATAGGATATAATCCACCTGTGTGCATCTCCATCCATTCTTGTATGTCACCCTATGCTCCTCCCTCTTGTTAAACTACATATTCACCACAGTCATGTCCATCCTTTTTGCAAAATCCACTACCATCTGACCTTCTGCATTCCTTTCCTTAACACCATGCCTACCCATCACTTCCTCATCCCCTCTGTTCCCTTCACCAACATGCCCATTGAAATATGCTCCAATCACCACTCTCTCACCCTTGGGTACAGTCATCCCCACTTAATCCAACTTACTCCAAAATGTTCTTTCTCATCCATCGCACACCCAACTTGCGGAGCATATGCACTAACAATATTCATCATCACACCATCAATTTCCAGCTTCATAAACATCACTCTATCTGACACTCTTTTCACCTCCAAAACACTCTTGGCATACTGTTCCTTCAGGATAACCCCTACCCCATTTCTTCTCCCATCCACACCATGATAGAACAATTTGAACCTGCCTCCAATACACCTGGCCTTACTTCCTTTCCACCTGGTCTCTTGCACACACAATATATCAGCCTTCCTTCTGTCCATTATATCAGCTAGCTATCACCCTATACCAGTCATACTGCCAACATTCTAACCTTTCTCCTCTCGTCCTGCATTCGGGCATGCCTTCCCCCTCTTCTTCTCCTTCTCCTCCTTCGGTCAACAGTAGCCCAATTTCCGCCAGCACCCTGTTGGCTAACAGTACTGGTGGCAGTCGTTGTTAACCTGGGCCTCAACCAATCCGGTATGTAAATCTGTATTGTTTTCCACATATCTCATTTGGCAAATGTTTTACGCCAGATGCCCTTCCTGACGCAACCTTCCCCATTTAACCGGGCTTGGGACCGGCACGAAGAAATGCAATGGCTTGTGGATCCCCAGCAGTACTAACATAAAAATAAACTCAGAGAAAATGAACAAACTGCAACAAAATGAAGGAAAAAAAGACCACACCGGATACTCAAAACAGTTCTAATTAGCGCTTTTGTTTACTAAAATGAGCAAACTTCTTCAGACAATTTTAAGACACACAAGTACACTTAAATACAATACTTATTATGACATAATTTCCTTTAGAAAAACATCATTTCCTTTAGAAACACATCATTTCCTTTGGAAAACCACAGCCTCATTTTAAAGTGCCAAACTCCTACGAAAAACAAATCATATGTCAAAAAGTAAATAATAAAAGTCCTTACAAATACTTCCAAAAATTACATGTAAAAATGCATTTGTATAATTTAATAAATGTACAGTAAAAAGCATTAAAAATATATAAACATAAATCTATCTAACTAACACTTTTAATTTCAAGATGCTCTTAATAGAAACAAAGTCATTTAAACCTGACGGAACTAAGGCATTTAATCTCAACTGCCAAATCAGTTCCTTCTCCTCTAATTTCAAATCCATCGCTCCACCCCTAAAATTATCCGGAATTTTTTCAATAAATAAGAACTTGAATTCATGTTTGGGACACAAATTAATAAGCCTTGCAAGTGCATTGTTCAAATTCTTTTTATTGATGGCATACAAGTGCTCATAAATTCTATTCTTGAGGGGTCTTTCAGTTTTCCCACGTAAAGCACAGAGCAAGTTTTACATGAGCTCAAGTAAACCACCCCTCTGGTGTTACAATTGAATTTATCATTGATGTGATAGTTTTTGCTATTTATTGTAAAAAAGGTTACCACATCTATATATTTGCACCAACGACAGGCCTCACATTTAAACATCCCACAATGTGGGGGATGACATTTTAAAGTACTATTTTCCAAAAGTGTTTTTAAATTCCTGCCTTTCCTAAATACTACAAAGGGAGCCTCTCCTACATGTTGTCTAGTCAAATTGTCATCTAATAAGAAGGAGCACTTTTTGATAATAATTGATCTCAAAAAGGGAGCATCTAAAGAAAATGTAGTTATAAAGCTCAACCTTGCTAAATCTACATCTGAGGACCCAATGGTTGTTTGGGGACAAGATCCCTGCAGTCCCAGTCAATTCCTATGTGCTGCAAGTAACATTCAAATTGTCAAATGAATTATCCGGACTACAAGAGCCCAAATTAGTGAAGATATTACTATCCTTGACACTCAATAATGGTTTAAAATACCACAAACTCTTTTAGAAGAGTCTTCATCTATCAGGTCATCCACTAAACTGATGGGGTAGCCACGTTTACTGAACATTTTCTTCAATAACCTGCATTCATCTAAAAAATCATTCTCTAAGGTCACCATTTTTGCAGCTCGTGCCAGTTGACCCTTAACAACTCCCCTTTTCTGGTGAAAAGGGTGGCAACTGGAAAAATGGAGGAATGCATTCGAGTATGTTGATTTTCTAAAAATTTTTGAAATAACCCTGTCCAATAAAGGATGTTTAATCAATTCAACATCAAGGAAGCAAATTTGTTCAGTATTGAATTCCCAGGTGAATTCAAGGAAATTCGTGTATTTAGAAATATGTTCAACAAATGCTGCAGCAGAATTCCTACTACCTCGCCAAAGGATAAAAACATTGTCTAAATAATGGGTGTACCATGCAACTTTTTCTTGGAAAATATGATCCCTAAATAGGAATTGTTTTTCCCAGTAGGCCATCACTGTGTTGGCAAAGGTACCACCACACGGAGACCCCATGGCTACACCAGTTTTCTGTAAGTAAAATTCTCTGTTGAACAAAAAATAATTATGGCTCAAAACTAATTCCAACAAATAAATAATTAAATCTATAGAAGCACCATCCAAATGTTGTTCTAACAAAAAACCCTGACCCATTCACAACCAAGCTCCTGAGGAATGGTAGTGTACAAATCACGGACATCAATTGTTAAAAAATTCAGGTTCCTAGAAAAAGGAAAATTGTTCATGGCACCTAAAAATTCCCACGAATCCTTGCATATCTGGGTTTCATTTCTTAAAGCTTCCTTAAGTTTGACATCCACAAATTTAGCGCATCCATAGGTTATGGACTGCCTCCCATCAATGATGGGACAGAAGGGAGGTTTTTCCAAATTTTTGTGGATTTTAGGTAAACCGAATAAGGTAGGGGTGATTGGGTAGGGGATTAAGAGAAAGTACAACAAATCAACATCAATGCATTCCTCAATAAACAAATTGTTAATGAAGCCTTTAATTTTTTGATATGCTCCATTCATTTCATTGAGGGAAACCTTTACATAAGCCCTATTGGTCAACGGAGAACTCATGCTATAATTGTAATCTTCATTGTCCATAAACACCAACCCACCCCCCTTATCCGGTTTAATAATATGGATGTCATCGAATTTTAAATCATCCAAAGCATCCTTCTTGGGTTGGGTTAAATTACACAATCTTTCATTAAGGGCTCCCCTAGTAGTCAAAAGTGCTCTAAAATCATTCTCACAAATTCTCTCGAATAATAAAATGGAAGGATGTAAGGGTGGGTTGAAGATACTTGCAATTCTGAACTCTTTAGTGAGACTGGAATTGTTCCCAAATACCACATTCAAATTCAGTTTCCTAGTATATGTTTTAAGGTCAATAAGTGTTCTTGCTAAGTCACTTCTAGTTGAAGGGACAAAGGCTGAACCTTTGGCTAAGACCTCTATTAATAAAGGGGCAGGAACAAAAGTAGAATAATTGAAAATTCTAAAGTCTTGTGTACTGTTAAATAAAATCTGAACTCATCTCTGTTGTGTATTAATAGGACTAGTATGTCCTACGGGACCAGGAGAAAGAACTATCTCCTCCTCCTGTTCTGTGTTTTCTTCTTCCACTGATGTTGTTGCTGTGGATGATTTAATTGACCCCCGTGTTTTTTTTCTTGTGTCCCTGAAAACTCTGATTCTGATGTGAACCATTAGTATTAGTGTTGTTTTGATTGTTTGCATTATTGGTGATATTCTTGTTAGCAAGCCTCTCACTCCTCCTGACCAGAGACCCTTCATCTAACAAACTATCATTCATTTGTATCCGATTATTATCATCCACAGCTATAAAGTTATCATCAGAACCACCTAATTCATTATTAGAACCAAAGTTCACATTCACATTTACATTAGAAGGAGCTAAAGGGTACGCTAGACCCTTCTCATAAGCCAGAGAGCCCCTATTAAGTTTCTTGATTTTATTTTCTTTAATTTTAAACAAAGTGTTATCAATACTAGTGAAAATATGTAAAAAATCAAATTTATAGTGCAAAAAGTCATTGTCAGATCGGATACTAGAGTCCAATAACGCCAATTCATTTTTCAAATTGTCCATCTGTGCGCAATAATCTTTTATTAACAGTTCCATAAACGCAACCCCTTGTCGATCAAACAAACTTAAAAGTTCCTTGTGAAAGGGTGAGTTTGAAACTAACCCAGTAGGAAACCACCATTGTCTATGTCCCTTTGGGACTTGTTGCCTCTTAATGCATTCAGACAAATACTGCACCTCAAGTTGCAACTTTTTAAATTTGAACAGTTTGATGTCATAAACCTTTAAATTGTTAATTAAGTTATTTTCGCCAATTTCAGAGTTTCTGATACTTTTAGGCTGAAAGGACCCATTGACAAAACAAGCTGGATTTTTAAACCAGTCATCCAGAGTCAGAATAATAGATGGAGTACTTACTGTACTGCCCAAGTCTCCGTTGTTCCCCAAACGCTTGTTCGTCCTGCTGGGGGGTGCATTTGAAGTCCAAAAGCCTGAACAGGGCACAAAAGAAGAACCAGAAGTCCTTGGAAAATGGTTGCCTCAATCCTGCAATCCTAAGGCAAACACTGATGTCCCAGGTGAAGAAGAATTAGGTAAACCATGAGAGACTGGGTTGCCAGGACTTCCAGATCCATGAGGCCAAACAGTCGCAACCTGACTGGCCAAACAGTCTACACATTGCGACAGTAGTTCTATTAAGGCAGTCAACTTACCTAGAGCACCATTATCACTGTTAGATGAAGAATCCATAACATTAGGCGTAGGATCCATGGTATTAAAAAGTACTTGTGATCCAGGTGAGGAACTAACTTCCATAAACCAAATAAAATAAACTCAGAAAAATGAACAAGCTGCAACAAAATGAAGGAAAAAAAGACCACACCGGATACTCAAAACAGTTCCAAAGGAAATGATGTGTTTCTAAAGGAAATTATGTTTTTCTAAAGGAAATGATGTCATAATAAGCATTGTATTAAAGTGTACTTATGTGTCTTAAAATTGTCTGAAGAAGTTTGCTCATTTTACTAAACGAAAGCTCTAATTGGAACTGTTTTGAGTATCCGGTGTGGTCTTTTTTCCCTTCATTTTGTTACTAACATAAAAATGTTTGGCTTACCATATGCAGATGATTGCAGGCTCCCTATGCTGGATGGTCCTGGAAGAAGTTAAGCAAAAGGTAAGGATGCCATCATCACAAAGAACAGTAACATGGAGGTTAAAACTGTTTGCCCTTTATATGTCCATTGATGATACTTTTAACAAGAACTTGGATGACAAGTCCACCCTAAGCTCATGTGTTATCAACCAGAATGTTTTTAACTGTATCAGTCTACAATTGCCCCCTAAAAAGAAATTTAATGTTAAACAGAACTTAAGTATTACTGTCAATATTTTACTATGCAAGAATTATTTAAAAATTGAGATAGGTAAGTCCACCTGGAAGCTCTTCATGGGATATAATTGCCCACCCTGAAACAGCAGCACCAATGTCAATGGCATGCTGTTGTATACGTTCCAAACAGCTGTCTGGATCCCTGACAGTGGACAGGAACTTCTCATTTGGTGTCAGTAGTGGTTCTGTAGCAGGCTCATCTGGTAGCCATCTCTTCATGGGCCACTGTAGCTGCTCTCCTCTGGCCTGTTGAAATCATGTCAGTGGCCCTATGGTGCACCTGATCATATGCTCTGCTCTGGCCACCTACTGCATTCACTTCAGCCACTATCTGCTGCCAAATTTGCATTCTTCCAGACATATCCCTATGTCCCATCTCAAACATAAAGACAACATGTTGCCTAAATGCTTCTACAGTTACTTCATTTTCAGGGTCACTGAAGGGGGGTTGCAGGTATTGGGATGCCAGGGTGCCATAGTTCTAGGTGAGATAAAACACAAAAGAAGTATAATACACATAAGTATGAATGAAAGTCCTGCTTTGATATAACACATAAAAGGTAATATTTCAGTATTACCCACTGGAGAAAGATAAAACAGTCTAGATATTCAACTATAAAAAAAATTAATTGTGCAGTTGTAACATATTACCATCAAATAACCAATGCAGAAATCACAAATCAATGAAGAATGTCCACTCCACAACCAGAAAAGTATCCAAAACTTATAATCCAACTCAAATCAAAATGTACTGGTCATTTATTTTTAAGGACGGGGTATCTTAATAGGATGATTCAGAGAATATCTAGTGAGGTGGTAGCAAAAAGATATAATGGAATTTACAAGCCTATTATTAGAGACTGCTCAATGGGGTTGAACCCAGATAAGACTGATTTTTTTGACCAGTAAAAGAGCTAATATAAATGGGCCCCTTAGTTTTATCGCAACCTACAATTTAGATAGTGACAATATTGTGGAAATAATTAGGCAAAATTGGGGTATCTTGGCATGTGATGAGCGATTGACAGGCAAGATAGGTAAGAGTCTAGGGGTAGTATACAAAAAAGATAGATCCTTCAAGAATATTTTGGAGGTAAGTGGGTCTATTGATAGTAGAAAAACGTCTCAAGCTAGTATAGGCCCCTGTAGAGAAAATGGAAACTATAAGTGTGGTATGGGGGTTTGTTGTAGGAACATCATGGAAACAAAAGAAATTTTTGAGTTAAATAATCGGACAGTACATAATATGGGTCGGTTTAATTGTAACAGCAAGAATGTGGTGTATTTGGCCAAATGCCAGGTATGCCCAGCATTCTATGTTGGAAAAACTAGCAGAAAGTTTATGGATAGAATGAGAGAACATATCTATGATATAAAGAATGCAAATATTAACAATGCATTGAGTAAACATATTCAGGAATGCCATGAACACAACTTCAAATTTTTGGTATTGCAACAAATTGTTAAGGTTGTTGAAAAAGGTACCTTGGACCTGCATTTGGATTTATGTGAACTGAGATGGAAGTTGAGACTGAATGCCACCCATTTCCCAGGCATCAATGAGGCTATTAATATTATGTGTCTATTAAAAATGAAACATATTTTAGGTTAATGTGATTTTAAAATGTTGAATTAATTGGTTCAAAGAATGTTAGTAACAAACATTTTTTATTAATGTTTTCAGCAATGAATAGTGTGTGGTAGGATTTAGTTATTTAGCAAAGTTTAAATTGATGCTTTAGGTCCACTAGAAAGTATATTAAAATATATTTTTATGTTTATGGTATCAAAGGTATATTATATTCATTTATACATACAACAGTTTATACACATTTGTGGTTTATAGGATTTTAAATATTATTTATGTGTATTCTTTAGAAAAATTGTTTAATAAATTATTTATATAGGTAGTTTAAATAAATTTCTAATACTTGATAAAACACTAGCGTAGGAAATGTCATGAGATTAATGCACTATGATGTTGAAATATAAAAATATATTGATTTTGGGTTTAAATCCATATTAACATTTTATTGGGGACTGGTTGACTTAAGGGTGTTTGGACGTTCTGTGTCGCTGAAACTTTTTTTCGATACTAAAAATGTCTCACATGAGGGTTTAAATGCATATCATTTTAAACGTAAAAGTTCTTTTACACCTGTTTTACATACACAAATAGAATGTTTTGTTAAAATATGTGAACATGATTTATATGAATATTTCTTGGGACACAAGCGGAAATGTTTGTTTTATAATCTAAGTAACAATGAGTGGCATTCTTTGAAGAATTTGAGTAGCAATACTGATTTGACCATCAAGCCAGCTGATAAGGGGGGTGGGGTTATGTTACTTAATACTGAAGAGTACAATGAAAGTATGTGTTCAATGTTACAAGAAGCTATCACATATAGTGAAATTAACAGAAGTTCTTTAAATGAAATAATTAGGAATATCCATAATGAACTCTATGATCTATTACTGTGTAGACAGATTAGTTATGAGTTGTATGAATATTTTCTTGTTAAATATCCGGTGATTCCTTATATAAAGGGATTACCTAAGATCCATAAAGGGATCTTTCCGTTACCTATGCATCCCATAGTTTCAGGTGAAGGGTGGGCCACTGAAACAGTTTCTGTTTATCTGGAGAAGTTATTAAGCCCATTGGTTAGAAAGATACCAACTGTTTTAAAAGATACTTATCAATTGATTAATACATTAGAACACTCTTTTAAGGTTGGGCTACCAGATATGTGCGTATTAGTTACTATGGATGTAAAGAATTTGTTTACATCTATTCCTAACTCTTATGGGATTGAGGCTGTTAGGAAGCTATTGAATTGTGATTCAGAGTTTAGAAATGACCGACAATTACTGATTTGTGCTTTATTAGATATTGTTCTTTCAAATAATGTCTTTATATTTAACAACAAGTTGTACCTACAAAAATGGAGTGTTGCCATGGGCACCCCATGTGCTAATACATATGCTAACTTAGTAGTGTATTCTTGGGAGCAACAACATCTTTTTAATAGTGAATTCTACAAGAACATCTTACTTTATAGGCGGTTTGTGGATGATGTACTATTTTTCTGGAATGGTACCATAGAAGAACTCAATGAGTTCATTAAGTATTTAGAGTCTACAACAAGTTTTCTAAGATTAACTACAGAATATTCCAATTGTAAGATTGATTTCTTAGATATAACTATACATAAAAGTTCAGAGGGTAGCATCTCTACTTCACTTTATAGAAAAACGTGTTGGAAAAATACATTAGTACAATTCAATAGTATGCATCCATGCTTTATATTCCCTAATATAGTTAAAGGTCAGTTTATTAGACTGACCAGGCTATGTAAAGAAAGCATAGTACTGAATGAACCGGGTGACACCATGGAACGCCTCTTTATAGAGAGAGGCTATAATAGTACCATGGTGAGAGAAATAAAATCTCTGATTCTAAATGGACAAAAGAGACTGAAGAGTAAGATAGACACTAGACGACAAGATGTTATTACCCATGAAAACACTAATGATTCAAGAGTATCCTTTATTATGAGGTACACTAATGACAGCAGAGAGTTAGCAAAAATTATAAGGAAACATTGGCATATACTAACAGTTGATTCTTCTATAGCCAGAATAGTTGGCATGACACCAAAGTTTACCTATAGTAATAGTAGGAATATGAAAAGGTTACTCTGTATAGATCATGGACAATCAATCAACATACAGTTATGTGGTTATGAGGGATTTATGGGTACATTTCCATGTGGTAAATGTAACTTATGCACAATGATTACTACTTTACAGGTCTTTATACACCCGACTATGGGCAATGTGTTTGAACCAAGGTTTCATGCTACATGTGATAGCACCAATCTTATATATTTGGCCACTTGTGTCCATTGTCAAGCGTTTTATGTGAGTATGACAACTAGAAGACTCAGAGATAGAGTCTATAATCATATTTATGATATTAGAAAATCTAACCCACAGAATGCTTTAGCCAAACATATTATGGGTAATGAGGGACATGAATTCAAGTTCAGGGTGTTACAGATGGTGACGCCTAGTAAGCGAGGGGGCAATATCATGAATTACATAGAGAATATAGATCTCCGATGGATTTTTAAGTTGTGAGCACACTATGAACCTGGTTTGAATCTATCTATAACTATTAAGCCTGTTTTAGAAGCACGCAGATTGAAATGAGATAATAATAGTAGTATTTAATATAGTTAGTGTATAATAGTGTTAGTATCCACTCAGTAATTTATAATAAGTGTTTATAGCTATAGGTACAGGTATCAGATCAATTACAGTTATTTGTGTTTATTTATTTTTGAATGTATAGTGATATATGTTAGTAATATATATAGATAAACACTCAGACTATATATTCATGTATATTTTTTTGAATATTTGTTAATTATGAGTTTTAAAAAAAAAGTTGAACAAAGTTGTAGGTGAAGACTACAGCTTATGTGCTGCTGATTACGTTATGTATTTTACCTGTTTTAAATTTAGTTCATTTATATAGTAGCTAGCTATATGCTAATGGATGGTTGCCTGATAGAGCAATTGTTCAAATAATTAATTAATGCATTTAAAATGATTGCCTATATAAAGTGAAGTTTTGAATATGTTTTTAAGATCTGAAGAAGCGTACGTTGATAGTACACGAAAGCGCTCATCCTGTTTGTTACTATTAAATTCACAGTTTTATTATATATGGTTTGTGGTGGTTCTTACTCATATACTGCTCTGATAGGACTGGTTAGTGTAATAAACTAATTAATGAATTGGGTGGGGTTGTTTTAATGTATTAAAGAAGGTGTGTGTGCTTTATTATTTGTTCTGAGGAAGTTCCTACTGAGGGAAGAAAGTACTAAACTTGTAGAAATAAAAACTTGTGGAAATAAAAGGTTGGATTATAAGTTTTGGATACTTTTCTGGCTGTGGAGTGGATATTATAATCAAACACAAAGCAAGGTTGGATCCAAAACAAGGAGAGCAACAATAGCAAATTTTGTTTGTGCCAACACTGAAATGCAACTTGGCCCCCACACCCCCCAAATACCAGGCAAATGACACATTTTGCTAACAAACCATCAGTGAAATGCTAAAAGTGCTATCAAATAAACTGTCCCTGAAACATGTATACACATTTACCACAGAAAATTCCATTTTATAAATTGCCAGTGATGCCTACCTGTTGCTAACCCTCCCCTAGAGGTGCATAAAGGCCATCCTAGAAGGCTAACACCCCCGTGGCATTGACAATATAGGACATTTACATTTCACAGAAATAACAATAAAAGAGTGGAAAGAGAAAAACAGTTGTAACATTAGCACTTGTAATAACAGTTAATAAGGCTGTGCATGTGAGAAAGTAATATGCCCTGACATCAGGACACTTCTAAGAAATTTGTACAGATAAAAGTAGTATTTATAAATATACATATATATATATATATATATATATATATATATATATATATATATATATATATTAACAGATTTTTCTTACTAACATTTCAGCATATGCAATACAGAGCTGAAAACTGCAAGCATACCTTATCAAGATCAATAGTCTTTGTACAGATAAATCACAAAGTAATATTTTCTTTTGTGTTATCTACATAAACACACCTCCTCACCTACAGGTTCCCTAGCTACATGATTCCTTTTTATAGTGTAGATTCAGGGCTGTGAGCATGGTGAAGATGCAAGTAAGGTCTGAACACTTTAGAATTGCTGAATCCCAAATACTTGGCTCTGTGTAGCAAATCCAAATATAGTGCAGACACTACCTCAGTGTTCGTTGCTAATAGATTGCAACTGTGACTGGTTATTGGTGGAGAGAAGGAAAACATAACAATAATTTAAAGTCCCCTGCCTCCAGTGGCTGTGTCAGTCAGGGTATACTTACAAAGTGTAGACATAATTGTAAGAAGGTTTTAAATGTAATTAAGCAGCGCAAATTTGACAGTTTCATTTCAGTAATATCCAACCTCCTCTTCATTTCTTAATGACTGTATAGTATTTCAATGTAATATCCTCATATGTTTTAAGGACAGTGATAGAGAATGCCTTACAGAATGCATTTCTCAGATTATTGGTCAGAAAAGATAAGAATGAGCAACAAACACAGAGAGGAAAGAGATTTGCATTTATGCAAGCAATAGTCATAAATGGTTGTGTCATCACTCAGTGCACTACATCTGAAATAAATGCATGTACAAACAACTGTCATATGTTTTGTTAGTACTATGTAGGTTACATGTACAATGATTTTTGTTCTCTGCTGCAAGGCTGTTTGTCTGGCAAAGAGGGATAAGACACCCTTACTGTGTTTTGAAAGCTCATTTGAATGAGAGTTCAAATTGAGACCTGTATAAACATTTTCCATGTTTACCAGCATAAATTTTGTAATGTTGTTTATTTAATGGATTTCTTTTCTTCATTTCACCTAATTTTCCTTTTATTTATTTTTTATTTTTAAAATGCCAGTGTCTGCATGGTGTGTGGCTTGGTGCAAGCAAGGGAAATGGAGAAACACAATGAATGTCAGGTTTAGCAGTGCTTATCTCATTTGTGTGACACTTAATAGTGTGCAAACCTGGACTAGTGCCCACACAGGAAGCAGACAGAACACCAGCAGACAGGGAGTAAACAGTGTAAAGGTAAAAAAGGATACATTGTTGCAGTTTTTGCTTTTCATCTTGCAACAGAGACAACCAGCATTGCCTGGCTGTTAGCAAGCCTGCCCAACACCTGCAGACAATGCAGGCAGTCACCAATTTAAAATGGATACATTCTATTAATTCTGGTGGGCACTGTGCAAACACTCTAAGTGGTGCTGCACAGTGGTTAACACACAGAAGTTAAGAATGACTAGGGAATTATGCAACTATTTAACTATTCCTTTGGCAGCAGTTGCAACATAGTGCTGTAATACAGATGGTCCTTGGTTCAAATATGGGAAATGCAACATATGTTTACTGTTGTGACAGTTCAGTTTATAGTAATGCACAGGAAAATATAAAGTTTTATTTCAATATTCCTGTGGCAACAGGTGTAAGTGTAGGCCTGCCATACAAGTGGTCCTGGATTTTAATACAGGAAATTCTAGACATATTTACTGTTGTTCCATTTCAGATTATATGAAATAGCACTTATAACAATTTATACATCATTATAAATAGTGGAGGTGATATGAATTATATCTGTGAGGGTTAAGACGCCCTTATTGTGTTTTGAAGGTTCAGACATATGACTGAGGGTATTCTGTCTATCTTTCTATAAGTATAATTCTGCTATCTGGACTTGGATGGCTTTCACACTAAATAAGACACATACACAAATGAATGTATGTAGAAGGACCTTGTCAGGTCACACACATACATGGTTAACATCTCAATCTGTCATCGGTATTTATGAATGATTCATGACTATGTCTGATAAGCACTTCTTCTGTGGCAAAGATGGAAAATCACCACTGTGGAAGAAAATGTTTTGTCCTTTATGCATAGGTTTGAATCCCACACTCTAAAGGTCAGTGTTAGCAGTGTATAAAGCCAGGCAAACATTTGTCAGGTCATGACATTCATGCCCACATGCATGTCTGGAATGATTAATCACCTAAAAGTTACAGCAGGAGATACCCCACAACCTCATGTCAAGTGTCAGATTAACCTTCCAATGTCAGAAATTGCTTTCTTCTCTGTTTGGCACTGTTGCTCTCCACTTAACTTTATGCAAACACAGTTGGCATCATTTCTCGAGTTTGTGCATTACCAGTAAACATGATAACAGGAATTGGTGGAACATTATTATTTGCTATTGCTATTGCTTTGGGATTAGACATGTCTGTAGAGGAGAATGTTCCCAATTTATGGCACACAGGTGGGTCTTCAAGAGTCCAGAATATTTATTGGACTTCTGGTAAAACATTACAGCCAAAGGCTTGTGCAGGGGGACTATTCTGGCTCCCAGTACAAGTCTGAGGCTTGGAATAGACTCGCCAAAGCAGTATCCAGTGCAGTTGGCATCCCATGCACTGGAGAATAGTGTAGGCTCTGCTTCAATGACCTAAAAAGGAGTAAGAAGGATACACTTCACCAGTGGTTGGATGAGTTTCAAACTAGCAATATCCCACAGTTGTGTAAATATGCAAATAAATGGAATTTATAATGCATAGAAAGCTAAATATTGGCAAGAATGGTATACATAATGCTGTTCTGTTCTTTTCTTTTCACAGCTAATCCTGAAATTATGATAAATAGGCAGGCTCATGCTGATTGTCTGAAGAGACTGAGGGAAGCAAGTGGTATGTATGCAGCAGAAGAGAAGTATTATTGTAACTTTAAAAGTTAAAGAAAATGGTATTGTTTTCTGTACAGTAGTAGCAAACTATGCATGCATATCCTAACTGTAAAAACAAGTATGCATAAATACGTCTGTAGTACAAACCAACCTTAGGAGCCAAGTGTAAGACTGTAATCAGAAGTTGTGGGCTCAAATACCAAGGGTAACAACTATACAATACTGCAATTCAAATTAAAATCTATACAAGTAGCATAAATGCCTTGCTTTTAACTATAATCTGTATAAATGGACGAACCATATATACAGTATATGCACATTGCAATGATTACTTTGAGCAATCTGTAATTATAGTTTATAGTTGTTAGGAAGTATATTTAAATGTTATATTTCAGATAAATTAGTTGTGTTATTGTGGTAATGCATTGTATGTCACATACAGTGGTGCAAATTTCATCTCATTTTTTTTTCTCTCACTCCAACCCTTATCTATTTTTTTTTTATTTTCTATTAAGTATCATCAAAATGTCTCCATATCATCCACCTGTAACACATCACTAAATGCTTCACAGCACAGCAAGGTAGGCCAGCCCCAGTGGATCAGCCTGCACCACTCCACTGATGTCAAGCACATTTGGGACCCAAACTGGCAGCAGTGCCTATGCTGTCCCTGCACTACCTCCACCCTCAGGTAGCACTACTCCTGCAGCTGGTGCTGTGGTACCCTCTGGGAGTAGTTGCAGAGGTTGGGATTTCATCACCCACCAGGAGATATCAGGGTTGGTGCATAGGGTCATGCACCGTACCATTGGTGTATATCTATGCCAGATGGAGAGGCTGGTCTCCCTCATGGTCTGTAGGAAGAGAATGCATCAAGCACTCCAGTAGCCAGTGGAGTAAGGGGACAGTGATGACAGCCCTGCAGGTGAGTACTAGATTCTCACTGTCTCCATGTTTGATGAAGAGCTTGTGTTGTCCCCTCCATCACCCCAATCACTGTGTCCCCCACCATGCTTGTGTCTTGGCTTGTTTGCATTTGCTTCTTCACTTACCCAACTTAACTGACCCAGAAATACCAAAGTCTCTTACCCAGCATTCCTCTCTTACTGAATTAAAAAAAAAAAAAAAAAAAAATATATATATATATATATATATATATATATATATATATATATATATACACAGTGAGGGTGTGTATGATGACAGCACTATTGTCCTGTATAACTCGATCAGGCCAAGGCACTTGACACAAATCCACACTGAGGTATTCACTCAACACTGTCAGATGTGGCCATAAACACCTATATCACCAAGTGGGTAGGCCACTGTATCACATACATGGCATCTAAATATGTTGAAATGTGTGATGTGGCATATATCTTGGATCCAGTGATCAGGTCTGTACATCAGGGCTGCCTGTTAGGCCCTTTCCTCTTGATTTACATTTAAGTCACAGACATCAAGAATGACATACACATACTGTGTCCAAACAGATGTGTGGAGGACTACAGACTGTGGGCAATGATTGACTCCAACTGTGATATTAGTATAATCAGGCAGTATCAGCACACACCAGAGATCACTGCCACAGCCATGATAACACATGAAACAAAAACATGGGGGGATTTGTTATGTTATGAAAACAAATGCACAACCCAAGAATAATGTAGACATCACACCCTATAAGCAAATCAATTGGTATGTGACCTGTGCCCTGGAGTAGATGGTATGTGGAACATCCATCAGCATGTTGCCACAGTGGTGACTACTCTCTTGTATGCAGCACAACTATTGAGTATGTGCAGGACATGTACATAAAAGGCCATAATATCTCCATAGTTCGCAACCTTCATCACACCAGTAACTGAGTATAAGGCACCCTTCTTCATGTATCTCCCTAAAGGACTTCCACTGATGTGTAACTGAAGTGCACCACCTTTGTCATAATGAACTGTTGCACATCGTATTGGCCATACCTAGGTATTCTTTTTGTTGCATGTACTGTTTGATGGTGTGGTACCCCTATCAAGGTGTTATACCAAATCTCCTTCAGAGAATAAAAATTGCACAACATCCAACCTCTGATCATCGAGGATTAGAGGATCAAAAGTCTGCAATATCGAACTCAAAAAAAAAAAAAAAAAAACTGTGAAAACACCTTATTTCAGGTATTGCAGGGGGGAAGCCCCCTGCACCCCCCACACCCCCTGCTACTAAAATATACCAACTCCAAGATCATACTATAGTGATGAGAATAGCACAGAATGGGAGATTTACCATTCTCATCACTGTTCTGCAATCTCGGAGTTGGTATATTTATGTAGCAGGGGGTGTGGGGGTGCAGGGGGGATTGCTCCCCTGCAAAAACTTACAAGCAGAGTTTTTATCTTTTCTAATTTAGTCTACTTTAATGTTTGATGTTGTAGAATATCGATCATCTTATCATCAGTGATATGTGGTTCGATGTTCTGCAACTTTGAGCATTTGAAGTATACTCATTATACCACATGCATGTGTGATATGTGTTCTGGTAATGCACACAGTGCATACATAACTGTTTGACAAAATTGATGACATGGGTTACATCCGTCACAGTGTAGATTGTGCCATATAAATATATATAGATATATATATATATATATATATATTTGTGAGTGTGTGTGTGTGTGTGTGTCTATATATATATATATATATATATATATATATATATATATATATATATATATATATATATATATATACACATACATACATATACATATATACACATATACACATATATGCCATGCACACCAGTCAAATAGTGTGTACTGATCATAATGTCACATACAGGTATAGAAGTGTCCCTCCTAACATTTCCAGCAGATGTTGTAATGTCAAGATTGTGTGCTTGATTGCACTCATAGATTGCTGACATGTCATAGTAGATGTACAAGTGTGTTCATGCAGAGCCATCTGTGATCACTCAGAATCACATATGTGTCAGAGACTTGGGATTACTGGTGGTCTTATTCTGATATTGCCCATGATTGTGCATGCTTCTTTTTCTACTGTCCATGAGCCTGTAACTGTGTCTCACTTTTTTGAGACCTCTGCTGACATGACAGTCATATTCAGGCAAATCAGTCTGTACAGCTTCACAGTATGCACTCAACCCCAACTGTATATGAAATCCCTGATAGATGTCCTCTCCACTGTTCACGTAAGGATGTTTATCTCACAAAAAACATCTTTTCCATTGTTATGTCACCTTATATGACAGTCACATAATATGCATTTTCACTGTGCAGCCCGTAATGTACCATGTCGATATATGATTAGTGTTCCTGCTAAAACGGTCTTCCATTTACATGCCCTCATCTGCTATACATTACAATGTTTCACCTGTCTTCTTTCCCTGTGTTCACTCCTGTAGTTCATCTGTGTGTCCTTATTTAGTACATACACTTACCCTGACTGTTTATTGTAAATGGCAGTCCATGTACCCATACAGATCATTTGCACAACTTTTGTATAGAATGCCTGGAATGGGATTTCACAATACTCTGCACCATATACACTGTCCTGTTCTGTGTTTGGAGCATATACATTACTATATGATAAACCGTGGTAATCACTGTGGTATTCCATGGAATCCCACTAACCTGGTGTGATCTATTGTAAGCAAGCTTGTTATCCATGTTGCTTTCCATGGTTTGAAACTGTGATTGTTTTGGTTAAACGTGGTTTGTGGCATGAATATGTAATCATCACTGCTGCTCACTTTGCAAACATGTAAACTCTGTGTAGGCATCATAAGAAGACTCCACAAATGTACTGAATCCCACTGGATGGCTTTATAGAATACCAGATGAATCAAATTATACATCTGCAGAACATCCATAGACATCTAAGACAAACAGAATGAGACATTTCAATCATCTGTTCAATATATGAGTTCAGAAAAGATTGTGACTTAAAAACTTTAAAGATGTGAGGTTAAGATGTCACATTTGCATGTTAACATGTTTTGTAATGCTAATGATTGTGCTAGTTTACACACTGTTGATAATATGGTAGATGAATAAAAATGCTATAGAAATATTTTGACTCTTTCTAAAACAAAGACTGAGATTAGACTTATTTTAACTTGAGACTTTGAAGAATGTGATCCACATGTAAATAATTTACTTGCAATTAAATTTCACTGTATATACATGTGATATGCTAGAGAAATTTAATGATGTGTAACAGGGGTTTTAATGTCACTAAAAATCAAGCTTTTTGTATAACCAGGGGTTTATTATCAATGTTTAATGCATAGTGTCTCTTTAGGTAGTTGGAGCCGTATGGAGATGCATATAACATGCCATGAGTTTGAGTCTGTCTGTTATAGAAAAGCTGAGTGTGTGGATTTATATTACTGTCTTAACCACTTTATTTGCAGGTTATTCCTGTCTGTTCTTCACTTGAAGTCTATATCTCAGTCATTTTGTATTGATCTATCTGACTAAAATGCATACATATTTACAGATGCATATAGACCTAGATCCAGATGATTATATATACAGATGAAAATACAGACAGAGCTGTAAATACAGATAAAAGCATTAAAAGCGCAGGTGTAGATATAATATATAAATATATAGATAGATGAAAATATTGATTTGTGACATTCCCTCAAAATGTCAAAACACCTGTCCTCATATAATTGAACTTAAAAGTCTAAAACACCAATCTGAAAAAATAGATGTGCCGCCTCAACTCCTCCCTTCTAATTATATATTACCAGCTCTGTGGTTGCACTATAGTGAAGAAAGGGCACATTTTCTGATCCCTGCTACTCTACAGTCTCCCAAAAAATGTCAGTAATATGTAGGTAACCCAGATATGACATACTGATATATATTACAGTGGGGATACTTGCTGTAACTTACACAGAGTATGCCTGGCTTACAGATAAAAAATAACTTTCTGCACTAAAGCATCCAGTAGTGCAACAAAAGGACAAGAACATTTCTTTATTTACATTTTTAATGTATTTATTAATACTTGATTTAAAGAATATATCCTAAGTCACATGAAGTACATAGTGTATCAACATAAGAAAACTTAGAAATGCAACAAATAAAAGGTATCCATTCTCACACATTTAAAACAAACATATGTATTTGGGTGTCAGAAATGTTATCTGTTTACAATAAAGTTTACAAGGACAACCATATGATAAAACTGCATGTGCCATCAATCAATAAATCCAAAATCATGCCTATGAAATAAATCTTTCATAAATCTTTGATCACATTTGGAAATTATATATCAAAACTTTGATGAAATATAGATGTGTTTCCCTCCCCAGCAGATTCATTTTGATAGTAAAATGATGGGTAGCATTAGACTGACCTGTTTAGGTCCAGCACTGTAACTGTCCACTTCATTACCCTTTCTGTGATTTATGTCTGCTTTTGACATAAAAATATGGACTAAAGAATATTGTGTAGTATTTGACTCATTCTTCCAGAATTATATATTATCAATTCAGAGTCATTCATAAATCACAGGATACATAAGATTAAAGTAAAAAACTGGTGGGATGCAATCTAAGACCTGTCCTTTTCTGTCTAATTCTGTTAGCAGATTCAAAGATGTATCTGAGGCTGTACTCTATTAGTCTTGACAGAACATGTTACAGTGTGAGTAAAATATTAACAGTGGCAGCAATCTGTACTGTACTTTATACCAGCTTAGAAATCCAATTAATAGTACCCTGCAACTGCACAGTGATGCATACTACACCAATAATCTATAACTATCAGCCGTGTCATGTGACACACAAATTAATATTGCACATCAGACCTAAAACATGCTAAGTATGTAATAACATTATAATTTAATGCATATAAATAGAAATGGAATAAGTGAAGGAAAATCTGAGTAAACTTTATACAAAAGAGGTTCCCCAGGATACAGCTATTTCTAACAAATGACATGTGAGTTAAAAAAAAAAAAGACAGCGGTCTTGGGAGTGTAGTCTTCCATGTATTTGCCACGTCTGTCATTAAGAAGATAAATGTTTTGCTTTCCATAACACACTGCATTCATTTAAAGATTATTTGCTTTTAGCTCAATTTGTCCTCCACATTTTCATAATGGTAATATGGTTGGTGGTGAAAAGTTTAATTAAAAAAATAAGCTATGAGAAGGAAATAATGTATTATTACTCAAGAATATAAATACACCAAAGACAAGCAATAAAACTTTGAAGTAATCATAATAAACTATTTTACTGCACAGCTTCAGTATATTGAAGTGTATTTCTATATGTAAGCAATTATTCAGAGCAGAAAAACAAACATTTTGTGTAAACAATATATCTGCAGTCGTTCTTCTTTCAACTTTTCCTGGTTAGGGGTCGCCACAGCAGAACTCCAGTCCGCTAATGACTGGCAGTAGATTTTTTACGGGTAAACAATATATCTGCAGTATGACTACTAATTTTTTAATGACTTGTTTCTCAACATTATACTATTATTATTATTATTAAAATAGCATTCTGCTGTTGTCAAATCTTCACATGTAAGTGTCTGCAACTTATGTTTCTTCAGTTTAAAATAGGTTTTGACACCGTTGCATCCAATAGGTTTAACAATTCTATCTAATGAAATTTTCAAACATCACTATTGTCATAAACACGTGTTCCTGCACAAAGCATTATATGCATTTAGGAAGATTTAAAGTAATAAATGATCAGAACTAAAAAAAAAAACAACTTCACATGGGCTGGGATGACTGGAAGTAGTCCTTTCAGAAACTGATACAGGTGCCAGGTGCTTGACTGTTATTCTTCATAGCCTTTAGGATCACCACAATAAGTAGTCATCTCCTTGGCCATGCTACATGCTAATTGGGAATTTTGGGTGCATGGCTTTTGATAAATAGATATATGTATTTCTGTGTATTCCCCAGAAATACCTGCAGTATTGTTTCTATGCCTCAGAGTGATTCAGAGAGTCTCTCAGATGTGTAAATTAGAACAGCTGACTATGTTAGTAAACATGGCCAAAAAGCTAAGTTCCCTATTGTAGTCAGTGGGAGAGACCATGTGAAAGTTAAGTGTACATGGGGGGTAGATTTGGTGGGGTGAGAATGTGTGTACAAGTGTGTCATCACGTGTGTGTGTGTCTGAAGAGGTATAAGCAGTCTATGGTAAGTGAATGTGTGCTAGTATGTAGGTTGGGGTTGAGTAGTTGTGTGTATGTGTGTGTGTGTGTGTGTGTGTGTGTGTGTGTGTGTGTGTGTGTGTGTGTGTGTAGTTATTCAGTGTATATGTGTGTGAAGTGGCGGGTTGGCTGCCATAACTCTGAAATCAAACATCACAAAAATCCAGAGAGAAAGTAATCATAATACAATACTCCTATCACTGGTCTTCTCTGAGTCAAACTGCTAGTACAGGACACCAGTAGCCTTTCAGCAATGTCCTGAGTGTCAGTCAATTGACTGCCAACAAGCAGTAATCTTCCTAGTCTCAGTTTAAAATTAGAATGGGATGAGACTGAGCATGTTGAAATGCAAAAAAAGGTTAAAAAAGCATATATATCAAAAATGTGTGTGTGTGTGTGTGTGTGTGTGTGTGTGTGTGTGTGTGTGTGTGTGTGTGTGTGTGTGTGTGTGTGTGTGTGTGTGTGTGTGTGTGTGTGTGTGTGTGTGTGTGTGAGGGGGGATCCCAGGACTCCTAAATGAGCATCAAAAATTGGGTGTGACCTAAAATACAGAAATATGAGGGAGATCATAAGAAAGAGAAGAAAAGAACTGAAGATAAAATCTTGAATCAGAGCTGAAAAAATAAAAGTTGTAGAAATTACATTAAAGAAAGAGCTGTAAAGGACACTATGAAAAGTTAAAATAAAGAGATAGAAGAGCCAGCTAAAATAAATAAGGTAAGTACAAAATGATGGTACAAAAGCATAACTGCAAATTTAGTACTTCTTGTTGGACTTCACATTGGAATATAAGGAAAATTCATCAAATAAATGGAGTGTGAATACCCAATGATATGAATAGTCTAAATTCCTGGGAAAAGTCTAACGACTAAGATGTTCATGATTACTAACTAAGTCACAATAAGGGGAATAGAACTGAGGGAGACCTGCTACTACCATTAGCTGATCGTTTTAATCCTTCCTGGTTTGATGATTATCAGCTGATAGATAAAAGAAGACAGAAGAGCTTACTAGAGATTTGTCACTGTGTCCTCATTTGCATAGAAAACCATGGAGGTGGTAGTAAATGAATGTATTATGAAATTACTGAAAGCCACAGAAACCCATTATGCATTGCCTCATAGATTCTGAAGAGTAAAGCCATGCTTTGTGTGAATTATTATCTAGTAAATGTATAAAGCAGGATAAGGGATGGTTAATGGTTCAGGGCAACAGTATATGTGGTCCCATGGTGCTCTATTTACTGAAAGAAACAGAGAAATAGAAAGAGAATACAAGAGATTTCTCTGTAATCTTGAGGTTTCAAGGACAAACACTACATTCTGCTGTAGCTTTCAACAGGAAGAAACAGGCATGATGTAGAGCATAAGAACTTTAACACAGTATTTGCAAACTAATGAAAAACAGTTAGGACCCACAATTCAAATGTAACATGAGGACTTATTGGCATATGGGGATGTGGTTAGGGCTCAAATACTAAAAGAGAAACGGCTGCTCATGTATTTCATTGTACCTTGCTGTATCAAGTAAGTTATTAGAGAATAGTAATTCTCCTGGATTCAGTCAGGAATATAGTGAGCTTAGTTTAGAGATTATTTTTCTTTATTTGTATGAGTCTGTCCATCGGTGTAATTTTCAATATTTCCTGTGATTAAACTCTGTGGTTTACTGTAAATATATATTTAGTATTTTCTTGTTCTTTTATTATTTATTATTAAATATATTTAAACTTATCATTCTGCCTGGTCCTTTTTAGAAAATATTCCAGCTTTGTGAGTACTTGCACATATTTATTTGGTGATAACTTTGGCCACTAGGGAAAGCCTTGCTGTTTGGTCAACATTACCATTTGTATTAATATTAACTTTACTCAGCATAATTGGGTACCCTATTAACAGCCTTATAGTAACTTACTGTTGGCAGTTAATCTACCTTATAGTCTGGGCAAAGTTGATAGAGCATGTAATTTGTGCCAGCCATTCCTAGGTGTGTGCGTGTGTGTGTGAGTATGTGCCCATTGTGCTTTTTAGAGAAATTGTGCTTGATGCAGAGAGGTCTGCATCTGGCAATACTGAGTGTACTCATTTGTATTCCAAGTGCACATCCCTCTCCAGTGTCAATGGTGAGGATTCAGGCCCTTTAACTACGGGTCCAGTGTGGGGACATCACGCTTGGATTTACCTGTGACATTTTCTGTGTGTTCTTTTAATATTTTGCTCTAACCTATTCATGGATGTTTAATGCTAATTTCAGACTGCTTACTTTTGATTAACTATTCATTTTTAAGATATGTTTTAAGGTATTTGCATTTATTTCATTGCATCACTTTGATATGTACTTAATGCTTAGAAAATAAGCTCAATTGTAAACTAGATGTTAAAGCCGAAGTATCAGATCAAATTGATATACTAACAGAAGCACTGCAAAAAAATGCAGATTCCCAATGCAATGGCAGAGGAAATATGCAAAAGTATTGATGTGTTAAGATGATGCCTGAGCACACCAAACCATTCTTAAAGGAGACTTATAATTATATTTACTATCCAATGGTACTAGAAGGATAACAGGACACTTACTAGTACAAAAATCATCCCTGGAGTACTATAATTATGTCCTGTATACAGTGAAACTAAAGGAATGACATAATAAGTTGTGTTAATGCTTATGATTTAGTATTTCTGATGCACTCCTATAACTACATTCCCTAGGCTATGGTATAAGAGAGATACTAAAGCACTAACGGTGTTAATGGTGTTGCTGAGAACCACAATTATCCCCGAAGGAGAGCAATTATAGTCATCCTTAAATTCACTACAGAATGGAATACAGGAAGAAATCTGTAGAACTTTATGCCAGATTTTCTGGATTTAGTTTGTATAGCAGATGGTCTACACCACTGTTTACCAGGATGTATATGATGGAAGAAAATATATTTCTTGCCTGTGAGTCTAGGACAGCTGACGGAAATTAGTTTGAGTGAAAAAAAGTGATCTAAATAACATGACTCACATAGTAAAACCATACTATAGGAAACATA
Source organism: Protopterus annectens (assembly GCF_019279795.1). Taxonomy (NCBI): domain Eukaryota; kingdom Metazoa; phylum Chordata; order Ceratodontiformes; family Protopteridae; genus Protopterus; species Protopterus annectens. The sequence continues at coordinate 189,673,392 of NC_056729.1, forward strand.
GCTCCATACCATTTTCAGTGGTCTGTTTCCCCAGGCCCATTTAATTTATTACTTAACTTCGAGATAGCTGACGCACAAAGAAAGTGATGTGTATGCCTCATTTACAGACAAATCATATCAAATGGTCTGAAGCCAATTTGTTCTATCATATCCAGAGCAAAATACAAATATCTGGTGCAGTGCGAATAAGAGAAGACCAGGAACCAAATGGAAAACACACCAAACAAGCCTATATACGAAAACACAAGAAGGCTGGATACCTGATGGTCAATAAAAGTCAGGAGAACCAAGGATTTAGTGTAATACACGCTTTCGTCAGATAGACTTCATCAGAAAAGATTTTTACATCCAAGAACTGCCATTACATATTCTCCAAAGCAATTAATGTCAATTATTCAATTAAAGACAATTAAACAATTAAAAACAATTTCATTAACCCATAAAGTACTGACAAAAACTTACAGTATCATAAGTTAAAACCATATATTATGAAAGTTACATCTCTACCAACCTTTATTTATATAAATCAATGCAATATAATAAATGAATAATATAAACTCATTTATTAATTTTAAGTTTCCTATTTTTAAGGAAACATTTAATGTTAATGCTTTCATTAGGCCCCGGTTTCTTATCAGCTTCCAATCTCACTTGCCATATGGCCTCCCTTTGCTCTAATATATTCTTAAAGTCACCCCCCCCTTAAATCATCTTGTATCACTTCTAATATAGAAAATAAATTATTTTTTAAATTAATACAATCAATCGAGTGTTTGTATAATGCGCTCCTTTAATTTTTAACTGTAATATAATATATATGCTCTTTGATGCGTTTGTGTAAAGATCTTGTAGTCATTCCCACACAATAAGTGTTACAACCACTGCATATACTAATGTACACTATCCCCTTAGATTTGCACGTTCAATAGCCTGGCACTACAAAGGTTTCATCCAAATGAGGGATCATAATATAAGGTCCTTCAAGAATAAATCTGCAAAAACTACAGTTACTGCACTTGAACATCCCCTTCTTTTGGGTTTTCTGCAACAAATTAATATTTCTTCTTGTAACATCCCTCTCAAGAATTGTTTTTATATTATAGGTGTTCCGATAAACAAAACTCGGTTTAATACCTATAACTTCTAGAAGGTCCTTGTTCCCTTGCAAAATTCTCCAGTTGTTATATACTATGTCCCTTATTAGTTTACAATCAGTGGTTATGTCCATGCTAAACATGGTCACATTTGTCTTGTTTATTTCACTTAAAAAAATGGTTTTGTATACCAAAGGTTTCCTAAGAATGGGTGGATAGACATAATTTCTTTTGTTCAAAATATCATTCTTGACAATTTCCAAAAAAACGTTCATCATAACCCCTCACTACGAATAAATCAGTAATAAATTTGAGTTCATTATTGAACTCTGTTTCCTGGGTAGTCATCCGGCTTGCCTGAATGTACTGGTCCTTGAGAACATTCTTTTTAATAAAAACTGGGTGATTACTATGGTAATTCAAATATCTGTTTGTAAAAGTATCCTTCCTAAATATTTTACTGTCAAACTCTTTCTCTGTGGAATCCCTGGATAAATTAACATCTAGAAAATGGATGCATGAACCATAGGCTCCTATAACAAACTTTAGATATCTGGATGTAGTGTTGATATCTCTCAAATAATTATCCACGCCCATGTCATTACCTTCTAAAATAAAAAACAGGTCATCCCCAAACCTTGCGTAGTATAAAATTCTGTGTTTCTCATATAAGGATACCAGTTTAGTAGTTTCCCATAAGGCCAGTACAATGTTGGCATAAACTGGGTCAGCCGGAGAACCCTTTGCTACTCCCTTTAATTGTTAGAAGTAGCATTGATTAAATAAAAAATAATTATTATCTAAAAATTAGTTCAATTAATTCACATGTATTTATTTATTTATTTATTTATATTTGTTGACCGGGAGTATCCATTTTCAGCGAAGGCCCGGGGAGAAAAGCTACACGGTTAAAATAAACAGACAGTAGTTACATTGGATTACATAGCGATTAACAATTTACATAGCAATTACTTACACATATTTACAGATGAAGAACATAGTACATCAGTAGAAAACTAGAATCTTTATCTGTGAAGTACATAACAGACATTAACAAATGTTACAATAAGAAGTTCCTGCTGTATAATAAGTACTAGGCTTATGAGCATCTGAGCTTGCTATAATCAAGGTAGTTAGTGGAGTGGAAAGAAAGGTAGTGGTTGGATGGGGTGGGTGATATTAGAGTGGGAGTTGCAGAGGCATAGCCAGCATGTTTTTAGGTGTGCTTTTAGTAAAGTTTTGAAGTGGGTGCATGATGGTATGGAGGTAATTGTGGGTGGGAGGGAGTGCCATAATTTGGCTATGGTGCAAGAGAATAGTGCTTCACCAGCAGAGTTATTGGCTTTGGTGATCTGCAAGTGATTTTTCTTGCTGGATCTTAGTGGTCTGGTGGTGTGATAGGGTTGGAGTAGATTCTGGAGGGATGGGACATTTAGTGGATGGTTTACTAGTTTGTGGGTGAGTGAGAGTTGATACCATTGAAGGAGGTGAGGGAGTTCAAGCCAGCCCAGTTCAGCAAGTGAGAGACAGCGGTGACTATGGTAGGATGCCCCTGTGGCGAATTTGGCGATTTTGCTGTAGCAGGTCTCTAGCTTGTTTAGATTGCATTGACTTAGGTTGGTATATATTGGAGAGGCATAACGTAGGGTGGAGATAAAGTGGGAATTTGCTATTGAAATCTTTGCTGCTTTGGTGAGAAATTGCTTATTTCTGTATAATGCTCCTAGTTTTTTGTGGACTTTTTTTACAGTCATGGATATGTGAATGTCAAATTTTAGCTTATTGTCTATTTCCACTCCTAGCAATTTGGTGTTTTCTGTTGGGTATATAGTGGTGTTGTCTTTTGCTGTGATGTTAAAGTGAGAGTTGTTTTGAGTATGTCTGGTGGTTGGAAGTTGAGTAGTTTAGTTTTGTTTGGGTTGAGTATTAATTGGGCATCGGATAACCAAGTTTCAACAGAGGAAAAGGCTTCTTGTGTGACTTTTTGCAGTTTGGGTAGGGACTGGGCTGAGCAGATGATGGTTGGTTCATCTGCGTATTGTATGAGTGTGCCATGTTTGGTGGCAGAGGCTAGATTATTGGTGAAAACAGAGAAGAGTAGGGGTCCAAGGATGGATGCTTGGGGAACCCCTATGGAGACAGGTAGTTGGGGAGAGATGTCATTCTGCCATACAATGGATTGTTGGCGGTCAGACAGGTAACTCTAAAACCAGTTGTTGACTGATTGTGAGAAGGATAGGTTATTGAGGACAGAGATAAGTTGTTTGTGTGGGACCATGTCAAATGCTTTAGATAGGTCTAGGAAAGTAGCAGAGGAGAGATAGCCATTGTTTTTATGCTGAAGGATAGTGTTAGTAAAGGAGAGTAAGGCAGTGGTGTTGCTATGGTTTGGTCGGAAACCATGCTGAGTATTGGAAAGGAGGTTGTTGGTAAGAAGGTAGTCTGAGACCTGAGAGTGTATGCATCTCTCTAGTATTTTGGAGAGTGGAGAGAGAATAGCTATGGTGTGGTAATTGGTTAGTTCTGTGGAGGGTCCACCTATGTGGAGGGGAATTATATGTGATACTTTCCACAGTGTGGGAATGTAACTTTCTGACAGAGATCGGTTAATCAAGATGGATACTGGGTAGGCCAGAGCATCAGCTGCGATTTGTAGGTATTCACTTGGGAGGTTGTCTGCTGCCAATTTGGTGGGCCTAACTTTAGTTAAGAGTTTTTTTATGTTGGAGGTAGGTACAGGAGAAAAAGAGAAGCCAGTGGGGAGATTACTAGTTGAAGGTGTGGGTTGGAGGGGAGGGGGGTTATGTTGTTAAGCTAGTGATAGTATGGTTTGTATGAAGTGTGTGTGTTGAATGAGGTAGCAATATTTTCTGGGAGTGAGGGATGTTAGGAGGAGGGGTACTGACTTTACCTGGGTGGAGGATGGAGTTTATGGAGGACCAGAACTGTTTGGGGTTGTGTTGGGAGGAGTCTAGGGCAGACTGGTAGTATTGGAATTTGTACTGTTTTATTAGCTTTTTGACTCTATTGCGTAGTTCTAGGAATTTCTGCCTAGTTGAGGGGGTTTTGGTTTTGCACCAGTGCTCCCAGGCTTTATCCCTGTTTTTCATTTCTGACTTAGTGGTTTTCTGTAGCCATTGGGAGGGTTGTGTTTTGATTCTGGAAAGTCTTATGGGGGCATGGTAATTAAGGATGCTGAGGAAGGTAGTATTAAAAAATTCAACTGTGTCATCAAGACTGAGGTACTTTAGAGGATGCCAGTTACATTCTTTGAGGGATGAGATGAATGTGAGTGGGTTAAAGTTTAGTTTTTTATGTATTTGACAATAGATGACAGGTTTAGCTTGGTATAGGTATTTTTTGAGTAGGAATGTTGGGGAGTGATCACTGAGGCTATCTGATAAGCAGCCTGTTATATATGACTTGTGGCTCTTACTGACTAGTATCCAGTCCAGGGTAGTGTGTTTGCTGAAGTTTTTATTTATCCTGGTTGGTGACTGGACTATTTGGGTGAAGCCATGAAGGTTTACATGATGGGTTGGATGGTTGCCAGAACAGGATTGCCAGTCAATATTGAAATCACCTAACATGATAGTCTCTTGGGGGATATGGTGGGTAGACCAGCTGAGGAGGTTTTCTAGTGGAGGGAAGTTTTGGCCAGGTGGGAAGTAGCATCCAATTATGTTGATGGTTTTATTTTGGTTTATTTTGAGGTTGGTATATATTATTTCTTCATTGCCTATTTGTGGAGCTGATGATTTTAAGATCTGGATGTTTAGATGCTGTTTAAATATTATAGCTACACCTATTCCTTTCTTGTTTAGCCGGTCTACTCTTAGTATGCCATAACCTGTAGGGAGTATTTGCTCACTGGTAATGTGAGGTTTTAGCCAGGTTTCTGTCAGGATGATTATATCTGGGGAGTACAAGTCTATGGTGGCATGGAGTTCATGGACTTTGTTGGATATACTTCTAATATTTAGGCTTAGTAGAAGGAAGTCACTTGGCTTTCTTTTGGCTGTAATATGGGAGAAGTTGTGGTTTCTAGTCTGATTATGAGGATTGGGGTTGGAGATGGTAGGGCCAGGTTTGGGGTGGATGTCTCCACTTAGGGCTAGTTTTGATATGCATGAGGTTATTAGTTTTCTCAGTTTTTGAATGTGTTTATTTATAATGGAAACTTTATGATTGTGCTCTGTGGGTAATAGGTATGGTGAGAAGGTTACTATGTTAAGTTGTAGGGATGCTTTATGTAGTAGTAATATAGTTGGTAGAATATGTGGGGGATGCATAGGGATGGTTCTTGAGTTGGTGGGAGGGGAGCTGAGTGAGGGTGAGGCATGAGTGGTGGTGTAAGTAGTAGTATAGTGGTAGTGGTTGAGTGGGGGAATGATGAAGCTTTGGTAGGATGTAAGATATGCAAGGAGAATGCATGCAGTGAGCATAGGTAAGTCATGCTTGTACATGTTAGTTGAGGAGGTATGATAGTAGTGGGAAGATGGAGGAGGTAGTGTTGGGTTAGCACTGTGGTTGGCTATTGGAAAGATGGGAGGGGTTTGTGAGTGTAATAAAGGTGGGACCACTGGGGGCAGGAGGGAATAGGGGGCAGGGTGGGGAGCAAAGCAGCTAGAGACCCTTTTAATTGCTCTTATGAGGGGGCTGGAAACAATCAGGTAACAGAGTTAACTGATAAATGAACATATGATAGTGACAAGGCAGTGACACATTAGTGACACATAATAAATTTACTTTAGTGCTACCTAAATCTGTGTTGTTACAAAGGAAGCTTCTTACTGCTTCAACCCCTTCTGCATGTGTGATGCTAGTAAACAGTGAATTGTCTACTGTCAACATCAAATGTTTATTTGTATTAAAATATTTGGTTCTCCTGACTTTTATTGACCATCAGGTATCCAGCCTTCTTGTGTTTTCTACAGTGGTTGTTTGGCTGGACACACTCCTTTTTTTAGTTATTTCGTGCTTGGTTTGTGGTTCCCGATGGCTGAAGTGGAGAATGACCCTTTACTGGAACTTTCCTTACATCCCACACCTTCGATGGGTGACACAGGACTGTTGAGACTTTTAATATCAACTATGTCGGATATACAAAAATCCTTAAGGATGCTGTTCACCAAACAACATGGTGTGGTGGAGTTTAACCACAGTTCTGAGGATGAACAGGCTATGGTGGTTGAACTGAACAGTGCAGATATACCTAATGGTAGTATTTCTTCAAATCATGAAACATCTAATAGTGGTATGCAGTTTAACAGCATTTGGTCTGTCCTAGACTGTCGGTATGACCCTTTTGTTCAGGCATGTTATAAAATTGCCAATGTGAAAATTGAGGAATATCACTACAAATGTGATGTACTATGAAGATTATTAAAAAAACACAGGTTTTTGGACCTAGAGAATAAGTATTTTGACCATTGTTTGGACCTGGCAATAGTACATAAGGGACTTAGATCTTTTTAAGTGCCTGAATGTTATAACGTCTGAAGATCCATTTTTTTCAAGATTTAATTTCTTTTTTTAATACTGCTGGGCTTGAATTTAATAAAATGTTAAAAGATAACAATGTTCAGAAAATGGAGACCCTGAAAGCCGAGATTTTGAACGTAGATGAAGATGTCAATATGGTAAGTAAAGACTTAAAAGATGGGACTTATGAGCTTCTTTCAAAAGAATTGGAACAACATGAGAATGATATTGTTGTTCATAAGCATAACAAGTTGTTAAGGGATGTGGCAGCTTACGACAAGACAGCCTATCAAACATTTGATTCTTTATACCAAAAAGTTAACTAAAGTAAGAATTCCAATGCTGTTTGGGATTCAAGTAAATTCAACAGAAACAATGTATCTTTAAACAAAACCAGCAAGTCAAATACATCAGGAAACCGCCAGAATTCCAACACCCAATTAAGAACCTTGTCAATGGTCACAAGGTTTTTTTAGTGGGAGGAGGCAATCCATTTCCATTAGTGAAGACAACCCTTCCTCTGAGGAACAGACAAACATCAGTCCTAATGATGTTTCATCTAACTTGGGTGACACCATGTCAAATGGGGCTAGACCTAAAGTTTTTTTGCCACAAAGAGAGATGAGGACAACAAGGGGCAGAACTGCCAGAACCAGAGAACAACTGACCTCCAAATCTTCCACAGACAATCAATAGACAAAGGAACTGGTAACTTTGACTTAAATAATTTATCTGATGTAGTGTTTACAGAAATACAATAAAGAGTTTTGAAATATGGCTTCGGGTTTGTGCCTACAAAAAGGGTGAAATATGAAAAAACTGTTATTGACTTTAAACAATATACTAGAAAGTTAAACTTACAGTACTTGTTTAAAAATGTCCGTGAAATGTCTGTTGATTTTAGAAAACCTTCCTGTCTTACCCCTAATTTATGCCACACGTTAAGCGTGTTTGAAGAAATGTGTTTAAATTACTTTTAAAAGGGCTTAAACAACAAACATAGAAATTGGAATGAGAATTTATCTGTGCACGAACATAAAGCACTTAACGAATTGAAAAGTTATGATAACTTGAGGTACATGAGAAGTGACAAAGGAGGGAATTTGGTTATGATTGTCGAACAATATAACAAGGGTATGTTAAAATTCTTATCTGTTGAAACTGACTATGTACAAGTTAATTTATCTGACATTGAACGTAGCTATAAGCTCATTCATTAGTTTCTTTATGATTTGTTGATGAAGCAACACATAGATTTTGATATGCATAACTTTTGTGTTGTAGAATTTCCAAAAATATGAGTACTGTTCGGTATTCCTAAAACCTATAAAAGCTTTACAGAGCCCCCATTTAGACAGATTGTGTCCCCCCAGGTGATCACTGAAGGTATTTCCTTAGTGGTGGATGCAGTATTGAACCCTGTAGTAGTGAAACTTAAGTCCTATTTAAAGAACTCTTGGGATTTCCTGGATAAAATAAGGAATTTTCCCAGTCTTTTATTTTTAATACAAATAAATATTTGATGTTGACAGTAGGCGTAGTTTACTAGTATCCCGCATGCAGAAGAGGTTTAAGCAGTAAGAAGCTTCCTTTGTAACAACACAGATTCAGGTAGCACTAAAGTAAATTTATGTGAATTAATTGATCTAATTTTAGGTAATAACTATTTTTATTTAATCAATGCTACTACAAACAATTAAAGGGAGAAGCAATGGGTTCTCTGGCTGCCCCAGTTTATGTCAACATTGAACTGGCCTTATGGGAAATACTAAACTGGTATCGTTATACGAGAAATACAGAATTTTATACTATGCACGGTTTGTGGATGACCTGTTTTTTATTTTAGAAGGTAATGACATGGACGCTGATAATTTTTTGAGGGATAACACTACAGCCAGATAGCTAAAGTTTGTTGTAGGAGCCTATGTTTCATGCATCAACTTTCTAGATGTTAATTTATTCTGGAATTCCATGGAGAAAGTGTCTGACAGTAAAATATTTAGGAAGGATACTTTTACAAATGGATATTTGCATTACCATAGCAATCTCCCAGTTTTTATTAAAAAAGAATATTCCCAAGGGCCAGTACATTTGGGCAAGCCAGATGACTACACAGGAAACAGAGTTCAATAAGGAACTCAAATTTATTACTGATTTATTCATAGTGAGGGGTTATGATGAAAACTTTTTTTGAAATTGTCAAGAATGATATTTTGAACAAAAGAAATTATGTCTATCCACCCATTCTTAGGAAACCTTTGGTATACAAAACCATTTTTTTAAGTGAAATAAACAAGAAAAATGCGGTCATGTTCAGCATGGACATGACCACTGATTGTAAACTAATAAGGGACATAGTATATAACAACTGGAGAATTCTGCAAGGGAACAAGGACCTTCTAGAAGTTATAGGTATTAAACCGAGTTTTGTTTATCGGAACACCTATAATATAAAAACAATTCTTGAAAGGGATGTTACAAGAAGAAATACTAATTTGTTGTAGAAAACCCAAAAGAAGGGGATGTTCAAGTGCAGTAAATGTAGTTTTTGCAGATTTATTCTTGAAGGACCTTATATTATGATCACTCATTTGGATGAAACCTTTGTAGTTCCAGGATATTGCACGTGCAAATCTAAGGGGATAGTGTAAACTAGTATATGCAGTGGTTGAAATGCTTATTATGTGGGAATGACTGCAAGATCCTTACATGAATGCATGAGAGAGCATACATATTATATTAGAGTTAAAAATGAAAGGAGCGCATTATACACTCTATTGAATGTATTCATTAAAAAAAATGTATTTTCTATATTAGAAGTGGTACAAGATGATTTAAGGGGGGTGACTTTAAGAATATATTAGTGCAAAGGGAGGCCATGTGGCAAGTGATATTGGAAGCTGATAAGAAACCAGGGCTTAATGAAAGCATTAACATTAAATGTTTCCTTAAAATAGGAAACTTAAAATTAATAAATGAGTTTATATTATTCATTTATTATATTGCATTGATTTATACAAATAAAGTTTGGTAAAGATGTAGTTTTCATAATATATGGTTTTAACTTATAGTGTTTAACATGGAAGTTTATGTCAGTACTTTATGGATTAATGAACTTGTTTTTAATTGATTAATTGTTTTTAATTGAATAATTGACATTAATTGCTTTGGACAATGTATAATGGCAGTTCTTGGATGTAAAAATCTTTTCTGATGAAGTCAATCTACCGAAAGCATGTATTAAAGGTTTTGTACACTAAATCCTTGGTTCTCCTGACTTTTATTGACCATCAGGTATCCAGCCTTCTTGTGTTTTCTACAGTGGTTGTTTGGCTGGACACGCTCCTTTTTTTGGTTAAGCCTGCATAACGAATTCCATTTATTGCAGTAAAAATACACCAAGATTATGTGCTTTCATCTTTCACATAGAAGTCTTCATCAGAATAAAGCACACTGATTCAAGAACCATTTTTATAACAGTACATGTTACATAATAGATAAAATTGAGCCAATGGTATTGTCAAAAAAAGTCACATGCAAAATGGTCACACGAGCAGTTTTAAATTCACAGGATGTCAATATTCAAGCCAACTTAGCTTTTTACAAATAAAACACTATTATATATTAAATACCTTCAGCATATGTTTAAAAATGCAGGCACAGTAATGCATGTAAAAATGTTAAAATACTTAATGTTTTATAGATTATTCTTTCAGGGCTGGAAGTATTGTCAAGGAATCATTTATAGCTGGTGGAAAATTAGCTGATAGTCTGAGTTGCTAAACCAGCTCTTTTTTAGTTAATAAATTCTTCCAGTCACCCCCCCCCCCCAAATCTATGTTCACAGTATCCAAAATACCAAATTTAAAACCTTTAAAATTAGAACAAGTAATGGAATGCCTATATAATGCACTTGTATCCTTCTTGTTTTTAACATCATATACATGCTCATAGATTCTGCTTTTCAACACCCTCTCCATTTTCCCAACATAGAATCCATTGCACATATCACATAGAGCAAGGTACACCACTCTGGGGGCAAAACAATTTTCTTTCTTGAATATAACCTTAGATGCCATCTAATTAGCTAGGTGGATTTGAGGTGCTTTGAAAATATTAGTACATTGAGAGCACCTCCCACAAGGTGTACTTGTTTTCCATAAGATGTTTAATATTCATGCCCACCTTGTTGATAACAACTGGTTTATTTCCCACTGCAGTAACACATCATTATTTACCCTAAATATACTCCAGTTCTTTTTTAATATGTTTTTCATTTCATATGATATAGGACTGTATTGCACTATACATGCATGCTCATAAATCTTCGTTTCACCAGGATCTGTGGGGGCTATATTAGTTAATGGGTGGTTTCCTAACAGGGGCTTATATTTTTCCCCATCCTGTGTAAACCTCCTCAATAATTGTTTCCACCATCTGTTTGGGGTATCCCCATTCTAAAAACAGATCTCTTAATGTGAAAAATCCCTGCCTCACACCACTCAATTCTGAAATCATGTGTGCATTTCTTATGGCCTGCCCTTTGACTAAGCTCTTTTTCTGTGAAAGTAGATGGTTGCTCGTATAATGAAGGTAAGAATTACAAAAAGTACTCTTACGAAATGTGTTAGATTTGAAACCTGTAGGTGTATGGAAAATTGTCATGTCCAAGTAAGGTATACTTCTAGTGCTGTAATTATAAGCAAATTCCAAAAACGAGGTAGTTTTCTCCAGGTGGTTAATAAAGCCAGGGATATCTTCTTCTTTTCCCTTCCACAAAATAAAGATGTCATCCAAAAACCTGCAATATAACTGAATGTTGTTCCAAAATTCTTTGTGGAATACATATCTTAATTCCCAGCCTAATAGTACTATATTTGCATAAATAGGGGTGCAGGCAGCCCCCATTGCAACTCCCCTTGTTTGTTGGAAATATTGGCCCTCAAAGAATAAAAAAATATTTTCTAAGATAAGTGCCATCATTTCACACACCAGGCTTACTTTATCGTGATTCAAGGTGGAACATGTAAAGACTGTCTCTTCAAATAATTCTAGTCCTTCTTGCTTAGGAATACAGGAAAAAAAGATCTTTCACATCAGTGGTTAAAAATACCAAATCAGCTGCCCATAGATTTTGTTTAAGCTGTCCTAGAAAGTCCCAGGAATCCTTAACTAGATGTACTGCTCTCTCCACTAAATGCTTAGTCAGTTTATCTACAAATAGTGTCAGATTATGTGTTTTAGAGCTACTGACAGCAACAATGGGTCTAAAAGGTGGTTCAATGATGCTTTTGTGCACTTTTGGGATGCCGAATATGACCGGCACCTTAGGATACGAATTAGTAAGAAAATTAAGGAGGTCATTAGTAAAACATTTGTCCAGGACACATTCTTCTAAATAACTGTCAATACATTGATATGCAATATTTATTTGGTTCTTAGAAACCTGTGCATAATTCTCTTCATTACATAAAATATTCTGCATAATGTTGGAATAATCCTCTGAATTGAATATTACCATACCACCTCCCTTGTCAGGGGTCATGATACGCAGTCCCTTGTCCCCCCTCAGTTGATAAATGAGAATTCTTTCATCAGAACTTAAGTTGTCATAAAACTTCCTATTCTGAGCTAATTCATACATGTCTTCTTTCACTGCCTTCTCAGAAACATTAATGAGGGGATGGAGTGGTGGATTGAACCCATTACTTTTCTTCAGAATATGTTTGTGTGGACTTGCCTCATTTGTAAGCCCCACTTGATTTGGGGGAAAAGGAGATGGAAATTGAGCTTCCTGGTGTACATCTGAACATCTAACAGTCAGCAACATCCGGTATTTTGGAGGGAACAAACTTAAATCCTTTGGAAAAAAAGTGACAACAAATCTTTAGTGATAGCCCTGTCTGTGTAATTATAAATCTTAAAGCCTTGAAAAATATGCACAATACGTTCAGTTCCAACAAGTAATATCTGTTCCTCCCCTTCCCATGGTTTGGATGTCCCTTTTGAATTTGCACTGCACATATTGTATGTGTATTTCCTCTTCTGATATCTGTTTGCTATCCTTTCTGAGCATCTTAATTGCTGAAAATCCTGTGCACCACCTTCGTCCATTTCATTATACACTTCAGTACAGTCATTATACATGTCATCAGCCAGTTCCCTGTCATTACCAGCAGAATTACTGTGCACATCAGAGCCATGAACAAATTTCTCCACAGTTAACCTACTAGTAGGGTAAGCAGATTTAGTTTGGTAATGTTTAACATCCCTCTCTAACTTTCTTTTTTTCTTTAAAAACAATGCATTATATTTGCTTTCTACCCTGTTAATAATTTTTTCATAAAAAAACTTGATACTGTGAAAACAGCAAGTCATTCACAATATTAGTGTTTAAATCTTTTAAGTCTTTACCCATCTTTGCCTGCAGCTGTTCAATGCAAAATAATGCTTTTTTCTAGAAGTTGCATCCCCCATTTATCAAAGAAACACACAAAGTCTTCAATCATATTGGCATCATACATTAAGCCAAAGGAAAATTTAAAAACTCTCAAGCCTTGTGGTACAACTTTTAAATTGATACATTGTTTCAAATACGCAATTTCCATTTGCAAAATTTTGTATTTCAGAAAAATTTTAAAAAATATATTTCTTGCTTGTGAGTCTAGGACAGCTGACTGAATTTAGTCAGAGTGAGGTTTCCTTTTCACTGAAAAAAAGTGATCTAAATAACATGACTCACATAATAAAATCATACTTTGCTGTAGGAAACAAAGCTCCATACCATTTTCAGTGGTCTGTTTCCCCAGGCCCATTTAATTTATTATTTAACTGCGAGATAGCTGACGCACAAAGAAAGTGATGTGGATGGCTCATTTACATACAAATCATATCAAATGGTCCAAAACCAATTTGTTCTATCATATCCGGAGCAAAAGTCAACAATTATAAAATTCATGCTCTATATATACTTTTAGAGCACCTGACTCATAAAAATGGCTTGAGACCACAGTTTCATGTTTCATCCTAGTCAGTTCATTAGCTTTGTTTTATGAGAGTATATGCTTACCGATACCAACATTCATAGTATCAGTTCTCGCCACTGAGAAAAGAAGTATTGCTGTCTTCAAATACATCAGAGGAAGATGGTTAGAGAAACAATCTTGTAAACACTCTATAATGTGGAAAATAATGTCTGCTGTAGAAACATGGAATTGGATAACGGCTTTTCATCATATCAAAAGTTTTCTCACTGGACAAAAATTGAAGAGTGCAAGTTGTTTATGATGAGAGAGCAGCTCACACAGTTTTAATGCTGTACTCAGAAACAAACATCTCTACAGCTTTCATGGAGAGACTCTTGAAACTGGGAACACCGACATCCCAGAACAGCAACTTTCCACTCCAGGTAAGTAACTGCTCGGCCAACCTGAACAAGAAATGAAAACTGAAGCAAACTAAACCCACCCATGTGGGGGGCTTTGCCCCCACACCCCCAACTGTGTCACCTCCACAGCCACTAACTAAATATACCACCTCCGAGATCGCACTACCATGGGGGTAAGGGGCAAAGTTCAACATGTTGGCTGATAGGGTACTTACCTGGAGTGGGAAGTCAGTGTTCAAGGATGTCGGTGTTCTGGTGCTGTCAGTCTTTACGTCCCAGTGTTTTAAAAGACGGGTAAGTGAAATTTTAGGTTTTTGAAGGGGACCCATACATTTACATATATTAAAATATAAACTTGTGAATGTAAATAAATAAATAAAGAGATGAATAAATAAATTAATGTAAACAAGATTATTATAATTTAGGAACTGATGAAACAGAAACCATTTCATTCAAACCCAGGAGTTGTGTCATATTTAGCCTAAGTTGCCAGATAAGTTCTTTATATCCAAGTTTCAATGACCAGTCACCCCCCCCCCCCACCCAGTTCAGTGTTAACTTTTTCTAGGATAGTGAATTTACTACAAACTACTGCAAACTATTCACAGCATCCCTCTAAGCTTTAGCTGTTATTAATAAACAGGGCAATTTAAAAGCAACAGAATAAAAATAAATCAGGAGGTCACTCAAGAATGTTAGTCTCATAAAGCTGACCTATCTATCACAAAATAAGCACACTCATCCTCTTCTTTAAAAGCAGTAGGGTTTTTCAGGTAAACTTAATATGTTGAAGCATGAGAAATCACTTTACAGTCATAAAAGTAATTTTCTTTCCCTCACAGCACATTTTTTGCTTCCCAAGATAGGACTGCAGAGGCTGAGGTTTGTTAAGGTAATTAACTAAAGGAAACATTCCCAAACAATTTAATCATGAAACTATTATCCTAATAACTAAAACTACAAGTTCCACCTATATCCTGGACTACCCAACCTAAATCCAATTGAAAAAGACATTGAAGAACTAATCTAGTCTCAAATGAACATATCTGTAATCATGACTTTTGGAAGAAGCCTTTTACCCTAACTACAATACCTTCCATAGCTGACAATGTTCTTACGTCTGTGGAAATAGGAGATTATGAAAGAGGATTATTTTTTCTATTTTTGATATTCAGGCATATGAAAAGAACATTAAAATCTGTAAACATCACCTACATAGAAAAAATAAATAAATAGAGAAAGAAAGAAAGACAAGAAAAACACACATTTGGTTTTAGAGAAATTGCTTTAGAAATTGATAACTCATATCTGTGTAACAGAAAATGTAGTTTCTTTTATACCAGCCAACATTCTTATGTTAAGAACTTTCTCTATAGGTGGCACTCAGAATTTAGTGCTAGGACCAATTCTATTTTCATTTTTTATCAATGAGATCAACCATACTTTCACTCCCTGTCTGCCAGGTTCTGAACGGATGATATATTTGTGAAATCTGTATCTGTGCTGCATATCTTACATGTTTTGTCTACCATAATGACTTAGCTTATAGCTTTGGGTAGTCTGCGAGTGTATGAGTCATTGGGTTGAGCTTGATGAGGTGTACCCCTTTTAAGGGAGTGCTATGATTTGCTTGGCAGATCCATCAACAGGCACATTGAAGAACAGTATATGGAGTCCGTTGGCAGCGAATGCTCAGGTAAGAGGTTGTGAGTCATTTTGTGGATTTATCGGCTGTACGTCGACTGTACAGTGCTGGTTTATTTATTTTTTATTATATATATATATATATATATATATATATATATATATATATATATATATATATATAAACTAGCATGAGTCACACTGGTGATGGCCTGAATATTACTTCACAAATTGAAAATAAAGAATATATTAAAAAAACAAACACATGAACAAACAAAAAACAACACAAGCAAACAAGCACTTGAGAAGTTATGTTTGGCATTTGCAAGTTGTGCTAGTGGTGGCCAGGGGGTGTTTTTTTATTTATTGCAGGAATAAAATTAAAGAATATATTAAAAGTAAAAAATAAAAATAAAAAATAGGAAGAAATGAAGAGGTAAGGGAAAGCACTGTATAAGTATATATTCCCCTACCTCACTTAGTTCTGACATGCATGCTCAATGACCATTCTGTATATTCTGCAATAAAGATGATATGGTTGGGGTTGACATCATTGTTCAGGTGTTTACCTCACACAACCAAAGTGGAGTGCTTGACTCTTACTTTTGGAAGAAATATATATAATAAAAAAAGGAATAACTGTGAATACTATGGTGATACAGAGGAATCAATGTTTGGGGATTCTGTTGGGGCAATTTTGTATAAACAATATATATGTATATAAATAGTTATCTTCAAATAACACTGTTAAAATAATGATTATATATAAAAATATATAATAACATAGAATTAATGGTTACTAAGCTTGTGCATTGTAAGAAATTATGCCTCCCTGGACTGTTAAGGGGATTTCAGTTTCTTCTCAGCAATGCTCCTTACCTGTCATTATTGCGGTATGTGATTTCTTTGGTACAAGGGTTGTGCAGTTACCATATTGTTAAAGGCCATTCATTTAGGATTATTGGAATTCAGATGAGGGTTTTCACGCAGGGTATGATCATTTACTTTGGTGAGGCTCCCTAGCACTGTATATTATGCTATGTTTATTTTTTTGTCAATCATATTTATGTGGTGTATGGGTGTCTACTTAGTGTTGGGGAATATAGGACTGTATGTTTGCACTGACATTTTAAATTAAGTTTCAAGTCTTAATTTGGTTGCTTATACTGGAGCAGTTGTTATGGGTTGGTTGTGGGTAAATGCTCAGGTTAATATGGTGAAACATTTTGGAGCTTACCTACTGGGTACTCAGTCAAAGTTTTGGTATTATGCCCCTAGCTATGGTTTTGTGTAAGTTCATTAAGGGAAACGGTTCAGGTTTCCCCTCATAAGCTTGGTTTGGTCTAATTTAGGTATACTTACCTTGATAAGACATAAGTTTCTGTAGGTGGCACCAGGACTGGTTGATATTCTTCTAGGTATGTAGAAGACAAGGTAAGTATATATGAAAATGTTATGGCAGGGTATATGGCACAATTCTCTTATAACTTTCTGAGGGATAGCCAGCTGTATCAGGAGAAGTAAGACATATGCCAACATGACTGGTAGAAGTATTTTAAATATTCTTATGTCATTTGACTGTCACATTAGTTTGTACAAATGCTTGTATTAAAAATGTATTTGTAAAAGTTGCTTATGTTAAAAAAATGCTGCAACAGAATTGTAACAGAGTTTGTATGTGAACTGTGCCAGAGTCATATGACTAGATGTGATGTAATTCTATAACCAGCTGAAGGACGGAATTCCGACAGCAGCAGTTTGTTTTTGTTTTTCTTTGGAATCTGATATATAAAATATCTATGTCAGTTATGATAGCTCAGTTGGTCAGTAGTTGTTAGTTGTACAGTTCAGTGTGTGGGGTATCTCACCTTGCCTTGCAGAAGTGAGCATCTCAGCATTACATCTTACCTTGCAATATTAAGTGAGTTAACTAAGGACAGTTTATCTTTAGTTTAATTAGGAAAAATACTGTGAGATTAGTTTAGTATTATTTATTTTTCTGCATGTGAAATTCTGTCCAACTATGTTATTTTATATTTCCTGTGACTGAAAACTCCTATGTTTATTGTAACTATATATTAAGTATTTTCCTGTTTTCTATTTTTATTATCTATTAATAAATATTTTACACCTTTTCATTGTGGCTGTTCTTTTAGTGAATATTTTAATATCTTGAGAGTACCTGTGCTTATTTCCACTGTCACTGTGGCCACTCCAAAAGCCTTACTACTTCAGTCACACTCTACCATTCATATCAGTATTAATTTGACACAGTATAATTGGTTACCACTTGTAGCAGCATTAGTGTATTTGGCTGGTGGCAGCTACCCTGTAATCTGGAGAGAAGGAACACAGCTGGTGAATCTGTGTCAGCCTTTCTCAGGTGTGTATGTGTGTGTTTATGTGAAAAATCCGATATTCAAGTGTGTGTGTGTGCCAGATACTTGGAACTGAGAAACTGTGCTCCAAGGTGGGTCTTGTTTGGGATCTGGAGATACAGAGTCCAGTCCAGAGGACACGTTCCTTGTGTGCTCTTTGGGGAAATTGTGTTTAATGCAGAGTGCTGCATTTGAAATACTGTGGGAATCCTGTCCTGTTTTTAGTGACCATCTGTCACCAGTATCAGTGATGAGGACTGAGGTTCCTTGATTACCTATGCAGGGTAGAGAGGCCCATGACATATTGTTGTCAGAGCGGTGGGATATTAAATGAATCTCAGTAGCCTGTAAGCAGTTGCATGCACATAGATGTTCTTAAATGTCTTTTTATGAAAAATCTTACTCTGAAACTTTCTACTTGCTTCATTTCATGTTAACGTGACATCCAGAAAATCAATACAACTTCCTTTGTTTCCCAAAACAAACTTCAAGAAGTCAGAAACTTCATTCAACTTGTGACAAAACAAACTGACTTCTTCATGTCCCCCACTTAATACAAAAACCAAGTCATCCATAAATCTCTTATAATATATAATGTTAAATTCAAATTTCAAATGTTCTAGAATAGTGTGTTCCCACCACCCCATCACTATATTAGCAAAGGTGGGGACTACTGGGGAACCCATAGCCACCCCCTTTATTTGTTTTTAATATTTTTTGTTGAAAACAAAGAAATTGTTTTCAAATAGCACTTCTAATACATCACAGTAAAAATTAAACAACTATGTGCATGCAACCAGTCAACATCCTAGTTTTATGAGAAACAACATACCTAAAGGGCAATTCATTAGAGCGAGCAGGATGGCTAGTGATGCCCAACAATTGGCAGATGAATTTGAATATATTATATATTTATTTTTAGATAGGGGATATCAAGAAGTTTTTTTGAGGGAATTAGAAAAAAGTATTTTGGACCAATGGAAGACTAGATATTCCCCCATTTTGATTAAGGGCTTAATGCCTAATGTAAAAAAAGTCTTGTAACAAAGTTGATTCCTTGAGTTTTAGTATGAGCATGAATGTGGACAGTATGAGTATACGCAACATAATAGAATGCAACTGGAAAGTTAATGAAGGTAATTATGACTTATCAGTAGCCATAGGGAGTAAACCCAGGTTTATATACAGGAATGATTATAATTTCAAAAGGTTATTTGAAAAAGGCAAGGACAAAAACAAAAATGTTATCAGTTCATCCATTAGTCACAAACCTAAGGGTATGTACAAGTGTTTTGACTGTACTATGTGCAGGTATATCTTAGAAGGACCGTACATTCAGTTACTACACATTCCTTACACTATAGGAGTTCCAGACAGTTTTTGTTGTAAAACAAAAGGGGTGGTTTATATTGCAGTATGTGACAGATGTCAAGCTTTCTATGTTGGAATGTCCACCAGTAGTTTGAATGCAAGGATGAGAGAAAACACATACAACATAAAAAAGAAAGACAAAAAACAAGCACTTTACAAACATAGTTCTGAATGTTTAGGTTTCAAAAAGTTTTTGTTTTCCATCTTAAAACAATGCACTATAGACATCCGTGGAAGGAATTTTAAAAATTATTTGGTTCAAAGGGAAGCTAAATGGCAGATCAAGCTGCAGGCAGATCAAAGGCCTGACTTGAATTATGCCATTAGTATTAAGTGTGTTTTAAAAGATCGTAAATTGCAAATTAGAAAATAATAGTGATTTTATGAGTCTGTTTATCAATTTTACACACACACACACACACACACACACACACACACATATATATATATATATATATATATATATATATATATATAAAGTATTTTTGGATTATATTCTGTTTCATATAGTTTTTAGACAAGTTAAAACAGCATAATTGAATAATTAATTGCTAATAATTAAAGTGTAGATATATATTGTGATGTATTTTTCACTGTCATGTAGTTCTGAAGAAGTCATCTGACGAGACGAAAGCATTAATTAAAGTGGAGTTGCGCTATCCCTTTGCTGTTTGTTGTTTCAGACTTGGATTTGGTGTTTTTGTTTTTTTGTTTTTTATATACCAAGTGGCACGTTGCTGTTACAAAATGTCAGTAAATGTTTTCCACAATTTGCGGAGGGGATGACTTTGATGGTTTTATTCATATATTTGAAAGGGTATGTAAATGGTATAATGCTGACCAAGAGCTCTGGATATAGTTGTTCCTGACCTCCTTACACCATGGTAAAGCTGTAACTGCTGTTTCTAAATTGCCCATTTTGCCATGTCACACTGGCTGTAAGATGTACAGCTAAGTAAACACTAACCCTTTTTCCTTTCATTTTGTGTTTCACCTGCTTATAAGATCTATATTTTCATGATTGCCAAAAGCAAAAAAGGTTTTAAACTTAGAATATGTAGGTAGCTCCAGAAGCATCACTATCATATAGCACTTCTTGTGGATTCATAACTGAATAAGTAAAGTTCTGTGGCTGTTTGTGAAGGGACACAACTGTTTGCCTAAGCAGTAAGAGATTTTCAATTACATGGTTGATGTTTCTTAATTTTCATTAATTATGACGTTTTTACCATGATGTTAATGATTGGTCTTATTTATTTAAATAGTTGAATGTTCTTTCTATGTTAGGTCTGATGAAGCAGTCTTAGAACCATGAAAGTGCTTACCTATTGTTTTGCTTTTTATTAAATATCATGCATTGCTTTAATCTTGATATCGTTATGTTCGTTATACTTAGAACGTTACTGTACTGTCGTGGTAGTTGCTGGATCTTTTTTATTGTTCAGTCGTTTTTTGGTCTTAGCAACTTTTAACCAACAGTCTACTTTTCTGTATATTTAACTTTAATAACTTTCTGTATAAATCAGTCTTAACAGACTATAAATAAACCCATAAAGATATCTACTTGATTTTTTTGGATAAGAGCTTGATTTGAACTTGATGGATAACATGCCAAAATGTAACAATTTTAGACATCTGACTAGTCCCAACTAAATCTTACAAATAATACATGTGATTAACAGTATTAACACATACATGCGCACACACACACACACACACACACACACATATATGTATATGTATATATATATATATATATATATATATATATATATATATATATATATATATATATATATATATATATATATATATATATATATATATATATATATATGGGTCTACTGTAAAAAACCGAAAATCCACTTGTTCGAAAATGAACAGTAGATCCTCGGTTATGCGAAAGTGCACTTAAGCGAAAGTGCACTTCCGCGAAGCACGGTTCAACGAACCATTCAGGGAAACTGAAGTGCTGACGCACACTATAGTAGGGAATAGGGAATCTTGGAGTTGGTATATTTAAGAAGGGGTTTGGGGGGCGAAGCCCCCAACTCAATGTAATGTTAGTAAGTGTTTTCTGTTTTTTTTTTTTTAATCTTGTTAATGGTTCGTTGAGCCGGGTTTCAGAAAAGTGCACTTTCGAATAAGTGCACTTTTGCGTAACTGAGCGGTCTTAAGTGGTATTCGATTAAAAGCAGTAGACCGATATATATATATATAGATATATATATATATATATATATATATATATATATATATATATATATATATATATATATAGGTTTGTTTACATTTATCAAATAACCCAAATGCTGATGGTCACAACATTGACGTTTTCATGCATGTGCTGAGCAGCAACCTATATGCAAACAAGATAAATACAAGAAAGCAAACAAAAACATTCAGGAGGATTCAATAAACCCTACATGGTAGCAATGAGTTTTAGATCAATAAGCACGATATAGAGGTGTGCACCGCATAACCAGGGTAAACACTGTGACATGCTAATTACAGCATAAGCAACTGAATTGCATGGTAATCAACCAATTCAGCATGGTGGAGTCATTCAACAAGTTTTAAAGCAATCATCCAGAATCCATGCTGGTGTTTTCTATGAATTCCAAAACCTTTTGGAATACAGCCACAGAAAGGAGTCTACATGGGAAGAATGTTAGGTGCTGCTGCTGCTTTAAATAGGCCTAGGTCAAGATGGAGAACAGAATTCAGGCCCCATTGAACTTTTCACAACCTACATGACATATAAATTGTAACGCACTCGAGAGTGGATAGGGATACACTACAGGAACTCTGCAACCTCTCTTATCCTCAACTCAGAGCCAGGGCCAACTGAAGGGAACCCACCCCAGTGGAGACAAATCTTTGTGTAGCACTTAGAATCTTAGTTACAGGTACCATTCAGAGACCAACATGGGACATGCTGAGGGTGTCACAGGCATCATCACTCAGTATCCTCCATCAATTCCTGAATGCTATGCTCCAACATACCAGTAACCACATATATTTTACCCACATTCCTGAGGAGAAGGACAGAAATATACAGGAGTTGTACCATGTAGCACACTACCATGTAGCACACTACTCTGAAGTACTGTGTGCCATGTACTGAACACATATAGAAATGAAGGCACCAGCTGGGGAACAGGGTTGGCTCTACATAAACAGAAAGGGCTACCACTTTATCAACTGTCAAATCATGTGTAATGCCAAGGAAATCATCTTGAACGTGTGTGCTGGCAACCCTGGCAGTTACCATGGCTCACATATCTGGCACACCTCCCAACTGTATCACATGTTTGCTAGTAGGGATATCCTGCAATGACATTTACTGGGGGACGCAGGCTATGTACTGGAACCATAGCTGATGACACCCATCTGAAATGTACACATACCCACGGAAGAATGCCATAATGAGGCACACACACAAACCAGAAATATCATAGAGTTTGCGTTTAGGCTGCTGAAGTCATGGTTTTCGTGTCTAGATGCATCTAGGGGAGCCCTGCAGTGCAACCCATGGACATGTACAGAAATATTCACAGTATGTGCCATGCTACACAACATGATCCTGAGAAAACAGCTTCAGCAGGATCAGCAAAGAGAGGAGGCATACATCCCACCACCAATGCCAAGATCACCACAGCCACAGGTAGATGAGGAGTCAGAGGGGGAACCATCAGCCGCTGTAAATGTAGGCAAACATAGGAATGCTCAGTATGCCCTTGCACTGGTGAAGAGACAATGCATAGCACCCTCACTCACCACCTAGTGGTATAAAACCTTCCTCCTACTCACATACATATAGTACATTGATGTTAGGCAACTCACTCAACCTGATCTCCCCCATGTATTGGTTGGGTACTGCTTGCATCAGAGTCAGCCCAAAACTAAAACCAAATCAACTGCTGCATTTACAAGGTAAATCTTGAAACTGGAGTGCGTTGTGTAATAATTTGAATGAGTGGTATATCCTTGTATTCAGTAATTGGTACTGTAAGCAAGTAAAAGGTGGGAGATTGTTACAGAAATGATCTTAACATGTGACAACAGAGATTTATGTGACTTATATGTGTCCATTATTAAGTAGTAAGCTTCGAGCAATGAAGATTCACATCATCATGTCGCAAAAGTACTTATGATCACAGCATGCTCTCACTTTAATGCCATACATTTCCACTGGAAAATCATTAAAAAGAGAAGTTAGAAAGGAATGATATGCATTGGATTTTCTGACTTCATAACCCTCACAAGAACATTCACAATAATGGCGAGAAATGTTGATGCTATCAGCTGTCTAACTTTCCAAGGCCAATATAAGTCAAACGTAAAATTACCAGTTCAACACCACAAATGCAGCTATACTAAGCACTAAGTCAGCTATGCACCCTGAGCATCAGATCCAAAGCATATGTATGCCTGAATCCAAAAGACAGAAAACAGGGATATGGCATTGTTATCACTTGCACAGGGTGTTATATCAGGGCAGGAGGCTTAGGCTGACACAAAAGGAGGTGAGTGTGTGTGAGTAAAAATGAGAAGCAGGCTGACATTTGGATAAGCCAACAAATGGCCAGTGAGAAAAAATGAGTTTTAAGCTGCACAGCTGAACCATGCAATATTGTGTGTGCTAGTCTGTAGGGGTCCCCAGGTAAAATTGCTGTGCAAGTGTCTGCATGAATACAGCCAAGCTCTGTGCTGGTCCTACATCTTGGTATGTTAGATAGGTGTGAGCTATGCATACTAGAGGTAGCAGTTCAGCATTGTCATCCCTAACCATGAAAATTGGCTCTCCCAGAAGTTGCACTGGCATGTCCACACCCAAGGGCAGATGGGCTACTGCTACCTGAACATGACTGATGTCTGCTGGACCAGCTCCCTTCATAGGGATGCCCAGGATCATGACTCCATGGCCTGCCATGTCTGGTTGTTGCCAAATTACTCACTGATGGAGCAGTGGAAGTACTGCCACTGTTGGGTCATGATTGGGCAAAGCCCCATTGGCTAACAGCAGATGATGTGGATGACCTATGTCCACAAGGATGTCATTCCCCCTCCAGCAGACATTTTATCACAATGTTCGTTCCATGGCAGACATCACTCGTTTCAACATGTCATTCATCCGATCCATCGAATCGGCAACATGGTGGAGGCAGTCAGCCATGTCAGCCTGTGCCACATCTACAACCCTGATCATTTGTTAAGAGCACTTATGGGAACATGCCTGCACCCCCATAATGGTCCTAAACATATATCAAGTGGCATGGGAAGAGACACCAGGACCAGGTGGAGGAGAGACAACAGGCCTCCTCTGAGCACCCCTATCAGCCCTCCGGTGTGGCACTTTGCACACACTTTGGGTATGACCAGACTCAACAAGCACTGAAGCCACAGTATCTAAACTTCCCTGATCAATGACTTCACCCTCCACCTGTCCAATATCTGTGCGGTCACTGGAATGGGTGGCTTTGCCCGATGGAATTGCAGGAGATGGCTGTATGTTAACCTCAGTGTCAGATTCAACTTCTGCACCCCATGAATGTGCCTCAGTTTGGCCACCATCATCATCAGAGTCTGCCAATATACTGATATCAGATGGCAGAGGGCCCATACCTCCAATATCATGATCACCTGTGATAAAATGCAAAAAACACAGGAAGCACACTACTCTATTCCAATATGTGCTAACAAACTAACAGTGGTATCACTATTACAGAAAGTACAACAATACACACAACACACCTGATATGAACAGCACTCACTAAAATATTCCTTTAAATTGTTTAGCAGTACTCACATAAAAATGTTTGGTTTAACATCTGCAGGGAAGTGTCTCCTCTGCAATTCAGATGGTCCTGGAAGAAGTTAAAGGTAAGGGCAACATCATTACCAATTAATAGTAACACAGGGGGTAATACCTTTACCCCTTTATATGTCCGTTAACTATACTTTCAACAAGAATGTGGCTGACAACTCTAACCTAATCTAATAACTGTAGCAATCTTCAACCCCCCCCCCCAAAAAAAAAGAATTCATATGCCACAGAAGTAACATGTTAATTTCAATTGTTTTACTATACAACATAATTCAACTGTTGAGATACTAAAGCCTACCTGGAAACTCTTCCTGGGATGTGCTGGCTGTCCCTGAAGTTGCTGCACTGACATCCATGACATGCTGCACTGCACATTCCTGGGAACTGTCTGGATCCCTGATATTACCCAGGAACTGTTCATTTGGTGTTAGTGGTGACTCCATAGCAGGCCCTCCTCTGGTAACAATCTGGTCATGGCCCACTGCAGCTGTTGTTCTCCATGCAGATGTGACCATGTCAGCCATACCTCTCAACCTCTTACAGCAAGAAATCTGGACAAAGCCATAAATAATGGGGGGGGGGGGGCAAAATAGGGACACTTTTTAAATATTGCTCTTACAGACTTAGAAACTTGATAGAATAACAGGTTTTGCATTAGCATTAATTTTCTGATGGACATGAATTCTGAAAATCAAATTCCTACCATTATTTTCTGACTTCAGTCTTCAAGGATTTGCCAGAAAACTACAATTTTAAGAGAAACAGACCAAAAATATGTGTGAGAAATCTGGACATTCTGTTAAAATCTAGATGGTTGATAGCTATGACAGTGGTGCTGTGGTGCACTTGGTCATATGTCCTGCTGTGACCACCCACAGCATTCACATCATCCACAATATGACTGCAAATTTGCATTCTGTGTGCCACATCTCCCTGTCCCCTTTCAAGCAGGAAGGCACTTTGTTGCCTAAAGGCATCCACTATGACCTGATTCTCAGCATTGGTGAAGGGCATTCTCCAAGAGGTGACATGGGTGGTATACTCCTAGGTGTCCTGAAAGACAAAAGAAGGATAATCCATATAAGTATCACATAACTACAATATAATTGTTCCCAGATTAAACAGAAAAGGTAGCCACTCAGTATTACCCACTGGAGAAACATAAAACAGTCTAGAGATATGAAATATGAATAACAGGCAGGATGCCAAAGAGGGAATATAACAATATACATACAACATATCCTTGATTGTGCCAGAACAGTAACTCAGCATTGCCCCCCACCCCCACAAAAAAAAAGAAAAGAACAGGCAACTGACACATTTTGCTAACAAACCTTCTTTAAAATGTGATAAATATGTACAAATGTTTCAGGGAAAGTTCCTTTGATAGCACTTTTAACATTTTAAAGATGGTATTATTGTGTTTTTATTTATTTATTTGCTTTTTTATGTATTGTCAGATTTATTATCAGATGAATGACTGAGGGTGCACTGTGTATTATATTTCTGTAAGTATAATTCTGCTATCTGGACTTACATGGCCTTCACATTTGCCTAAGACACATGCACGAGTGCCTCTATATCCAATAACCTTGTCATTTCTCACACATACATGTGCAACAGCTCATACTGTCACCTGTGTTTATGTATGATGCCGGACTATATCTGGGCAGCAATTATTCTGTAGCAAAAATAGCAAATCAAAGGTGTAGAAGTGAATGTGTTGTCCCTTATGCCATGGTTTGATTGGTCTTTCCCATGTAAAAAGAATTGCACACTGTGCAATTAGCATAGTAGAACAAATTAATACTGTTACAATCCGCATACATTTCAAACTCTATTCTCTGACTCATGGTTGGATGTATAAAGTAAGTACTGCTCCTAATAATTTGAAATACTTTACAAGAATAGCAACAAAATGTGCCATTCCTTTCAGACAGATTTGAATAGACTTGAGTACAACTTTTATAGCATAGCTGCCATTTCAAAGATAAGTTATGCCTGAAACTAAATGGTACAGTGAAAAGAACTGTCTTTAATTCCGAACTAGCCATCATAATTGGCCAGTTCTTTCTTATGATGTCACAGGTAACATTAATATCATTTGAATACATAAACAATATCCTATTCTCTCTCATTCTGCTGTCATAGGAACTAAGACTGCCTCCCACATTGTCATCTTTCTCTGAAAAGTAATGTCTACCTTGTGTGTTACTAAGGGGATGTACTTCAGACAGGCTTTGTTCTATATCTCTAACATTATAGCCTCACTTAATAAACTCTACTCATAATGCTAAGCACTTCTTCAAGTACTCTATCATTATTATGGAGCCTCATGGCTCTCAAGAACTGTCCCTTTCAAACTTGTTTAGTAACATGTCCAGTACGGATACCGGACTTACATAATAAATTATTTCTCCTAAATGGTTTCTTGTAGATCTTTGTTTTAAACTGACCTATCAGATCCCTGCTAACTATAACATCCAGAAATTCAATGGCAGTGTCCGATGTGTTGGAACTAAATTTCAAAAAATTACCTGTGCCATGCAGATAGTCTATAAACATACTTAAATGATGAGTGGTCCCTGTCAAAACAAGGAACACATCATCAGCAAAGCGTCTGTAGAAATTGATGAATTAAGAATATGGATTGTCTTTCAGAAACTGTTCTGTTTCCCAAAGCGCCAAAACCAAATTGGTGTAGCTATAGGCACATGCACCATAGGCACATGCAATGGCCATAGCTATGTTTACCTTTTTGCTGAAAATATTCAAGACCAAATATAAATACATTGTTTTCTAAAATAACGTCTAACAAGGTGTAGATGAATTATATCTTGTTTAGATAAAAATCTGTATATTTACATAAAAACATCCTCACATTATCAGCACCCACTTCATTGGGTATTAGAGTAAACAAGGACATAACATCTAGAGCAACAAAAAACTATATTGCTATGCCCATCAGATCTTGTGAACCAAAAATAAAGGTCATGTAGGAAATCTTTCCTATTCTTTAATACTGTTTCAGCTTTGTCTATTACTGGTCTCAAATTCTTCTTTACAAGAATCGAAAGTGGTTCTGTTACTCACCCTCTTCTGGAAACAATAGGATACATAGATGGTTCAGACATACTCTTGTGCACCTTGGGCAGACCACATAATACTGGAAAAACTGGGTGTTCAAACAATTCATACATAACCAAATCTGTCATTAGTAGGTCATTGACTAGAAAGTGTACTCTATCAATCAAGCCTAGGCCCTGCTGTTTGCTGATACAAACACATGTTTTGTCATCTTCAAGTAGTACTCGCATACGTTACAGGTAAAATTGCTTGTCTATTACTAGGATGCCCCCACCTTTATCAGCAGGATGTATTTCAAGGTGTGGGGCTTCCTGTAGTTCCTGGAGAGCTGCTGGATATGCAGATGTTAAATTATAGAAAGACTTTTTATGTCTAAAAGTCAGGGATTGAGGGATCTCTGTCTCACACAAACCAAGAAATGCTTCCAGAAATCGATGTATAGCAGTAGCAAATGTGCTAGATTTTCTAAAAACTTGATCAATCACATTCTGCTCAGGATAGATCAGAGATGATGGATACTTTCTTAGAAAAAAGTCTTAGATCTGTAAGGACCTCTGTTAAATCAGACAGTCTTGTAGGTATAAACGATAATCCTTTGCTCAAATGAGAATCCTGATCATCAGTCAGCCTGGAAGAAGAAATATTAATAACCAAATCACTGTTCAATGATGTTTGGTGACTGTGGTTATTCCTGCAAAACTATTCAATTGGTCTATTTTCTGAGTGACTCCCAGAGTCGGGCATGGAGGGGACATGTATGACAAACATGTATCTAGCATGCGTATACACTTTGCCAACCATCGTACAAACCCGTTGCTCTATGCACTATTGAAATATACATATTATTCTGTATTACTGCTGTTTATTGTCCATTTCCTGTCTATGACATGATATTCCATGTGGAAACATTACAAAATGATGTCCATATCCAACAATATGTCATGTGTTTGCAATATGTTCATGTATTGCCCTCCCCGAGCACTGCAACCCTGGTGGCTCAGTACTCTTTCAACGCATATATCACCTACATTACAAAATGCAATATCAAATTTTGTGTGATATGCAATGCACATCAATCTGGTAATATGCAGAGCTACAACTATTGACACATATGCCTAAAACACTTATCTGCAAGGCTAGAGAAGGAATCCGCATGAACCTTATCAACAGGGAAATAGATGACCTTCAACACACTTGACTTGTCCCATTTTGTTTGTCAAGGTTAGATCTGGCTTATTGAACCTTGTGGACTTCTTTGATAGTGACCCCAAAGATCTGGTTGAGTGATATTCTCCATTCATGTATCATAGTGAAAATCTCCCATGTGGGAATTAAGCCATATAGTAGTAGATGGATAGTCAACTGACTCACTGACAGAACCCACACTCTCAAAGTTGGAGACTGCACTTCCACCACTAACCACTTACCATTAGGTTACCACACGGGTCTCTGCTGTGCTCTCAACTGTTTGCAAACAACTTTCCTGAAGCACAGGCAATGGTAGATGGCCTGTGGTTTAACAAGATTGCAGATGACTGTTAATTGGGTGCACTCATATAGAGTTTCCTAGTGATGGTAACATATGACAGAAGGAGCTGACACACAAATGACTGGTGCCAAACTCAGGGGCTGAACCTTAAAGCATACAATGCCTCATTGTTCCTTTTAGGCAATGAAGTACCCCTGCTAATTATGATATACATAGCACCCCTCTTAGCTCAATCACAGTGTTGTGAGACTTAGGAACACATTTTGATAGCAATATACACTTTCATCCCGGTGTCCATAGTGGTAACAAAACACATTCTGCATTGTGAACCTCAAAAATATGGACTTCCAAGACCAGGGTGGTAATACCTCTGTTGTATTCTACCCTTTTCAGACCACTAATTGACTGCAGTGCTTGCTTCTGTCTGTACCTCACCAGACACATGCAGCAACTGGAGAAAACACAGGCTTGCACCTGGGAGAATCTAGGGGCTTTAATCATGACATACATGGAATAACTGAAATACCTGTTACTATACTCAGTATCATGCAGACTGCTGAGTGGTAACCTATGCCTGGCCTACAGAGTAATCTGAGACCATGCCCTCCTGGAAATGCTGGACATCTGCAAACAAAGGGGACAATAATAACTTGCCCCAGGGTTCTCAACCTAGCCTGTGACATAAATACAACTTGCTGGGGAGACAGATATATCATGCAGTGATTCACAATCCACTGTAATAGGCTCGGACTATGTATGATGCAGCTCTCCTCAATTACCCTGTTCAAGCGTAACTTTGAGTACTGATTGGGTGATTGTAAAGTCACCTCTGGGATGGCATCTATGTCCGTCATGCTCAGAGCCAGTTAATACTGCTCATAAAATTACTCTGCTAACAATGACTATCTAAGTATGCTCAGTAAGGGTACTTGTGTTTTTACACAGCAAGGCTTCTAAACACTGCAGGGCCATTATGCTAGTAGCCTCCTATGAACCCATGAAGTTAAGAACCTATGCATGCCTCCCAACATCTTGTCTCTCGCATGGCCTGCTGATGTCATCTAGTTCAAGTTGACTTGCACTCCTTGAAAGTCAGCCTTGTGCTGTGGTGCTTATGTAAAGTACTGTGTTCTCTAGCCAGTGTGCATAGATAGGTATGGGTTCTGTTCTCACTGCGGTCAACTGTTTGTGTATCAAGAGAGAACAGCAGAAGTGTGTATCCTATACAGTTACTTGTTCAATTCCATGACTGACAGTATTTTGATTTTTGCAGATGCCTACACATCCATTTCAT
Source organism: Protopterus annectens (assembly GCF_019279795.1). NCBI lineage: Eukaryota > Metazoa > Chordata > Ceratodontiformes > Protopteridae > Protopterus > Protopterus annectens. Next base: position 189,704,450 of record NC_056729.1, read on the forward strand.
GCAGCCCACCCAACATCTTATCTCACACATGGCCTGCTAGTGTCATCTACTATAAATTCACCTGCACTCTCATAAAAGTGAAATATGTGCTGTGGCACTTGTGTAAAGTACTGCATTCTATAGTCTGATTACTATAATATGTAGGGGTTCTATTCTCACTACAATCAGCTGTGTGTGTGTGTGTGTGTGTGTGTGTGTGTGTGTGTGTGTGTGTGTGTGTGTGTGTGTGTGTGTGTGTGTGTGTGTGTCTGTGTGTGTGGTATATGAACTTTTGCCTGACATTATAGAGAGTATTTTATACCAGCATGTGGGACACTTATATTCAACTCAACAGACACTGCTGATGTCATCAGCTATAAAGTGTTGTCTGAGACACTTCAAACAAGATTTGTGCTGTGGTGCTTTGGTAAAATACTAAGTTCTGTAGTTTGTGTACCTTAGATTGGTAGGTGTTCTATTCTCACTGCAGTAAGTTGGGTGTGTGTGTGTATCAGCTCCTCCTTGACGTTACAGAGAGCATTTTACAGTAGCACGTGGGACACTGTTCTTACCATATTCTCCTCAACAGACACTGCTGATGTCATCAGCTATATCAGATTTTTGGATATGCAGTACTTCCACCAGGATAGGGTCAGACACTGGCCTGGAAGCCAGGCAGAAGTCATCTTATCTTATACAAGATAGATTACAGTGACATGGTTTTAATCTATTCACACATATGGCATGGTTTGTAGGCCCTGTGTTATCTTGCTGTGAAAGCCCTGTGGTCTCTCCACCTGCTGTATAAGTCTGGTGAGGTACATGTAAAAAACACCACTATACACTATTAGTGTTCTGATGAGGTTCGAGTACAGTGCTATCATACAATCCTAAGATCTGAATATAATGGTGTGACTTATGATGTGCACAACATAGGCTTTCAATACCACTGTGGACACTTGGTGGCCAAAGTTCAGATTGCTATCTACATGTGTTCCCAGTGCTTTCATCACTGGGTTTCACCATAGCAGAACTGTAGTCATTGCTGTGATTAGCATAGAATTGCATTTTTCACATAGACAACATACAAAAAGACAGATATGTACATTTATTTGTAGATGATGTACCTTTATCACCATTCATTTGTCTCTTACCTCCTCCTATACTATGTTATCATCATTGGTGGACTCAATGATTGCACCCAATATGCAAGAGTCAGCAAACCTGGTAAGTCAAAGGCGATATACTTTAGCCTGGACAGTCAAGAAATGGAGTCCAAACAGTGATGGGTAATGCACAGATCCCTGGGGTTTGCCAGTGATGACAGCTGTACTGTCACAATCTGTGTTCTCTCAGTGAGCAACTTGGTTACCCATCTACTGACATAAGGTTAATCCCCAACTGGGAGGGTTTCCTTAATGATACCTGCATGTGGGATTGTTTCAAAACTCTAGGCCAGATCACAATATTTAGTATGCACTGTTTTACCTTCATCCAGGCCTATCAGATGGAATTAATGGGCTGTGACATCATCACAGATTGCCAATGGTGTGACTCAGCACATACAGCTTCTTGATATGGTTGAATACACACTTCAACCTACCCTCCACATCAGCTATGTTCCCATACAAGAGTGTACATCAACATGCATCCATCTGACTTGGGGGAACAGCACCTAATGCATCCATGAATAGAGACATTCTGACTCTCCTCGACAGTGAGGTAGACCAACATGTCATCATTGACCTCTTCTACATGTACAGTAGTAATATTCTAGCTGTGTAAAACAGACCTGTGTGAGTTGTTAATGCTATGTTATGTCTGTTACATCTAATAGATGTCCTCAAAGAGGTCATCGGGGGCATAAAATAAAAATACGTCACTAGACACAGTGCACCAAACAATCCATTTAATGGAATAAAACAAAACAAACACTAAGCGCTTTCACCCTCTAACTTTTAATGGCTTCATCAGAGTAACATCTTACATTGTTCAAATACTTAAGTAGTCACAAAAATCACATGATATATGATGTCATCAATTAAATAGTTAAAAAATACATTACAAAAATATTGCATATATTCAAAAACCAATCATCAGACCTACTGTAATGTTAAAACATTAAAACTATCTTAATTTTTAACTACAATATTGTTAAAAAACTTTTGTGCTGGTTTTAAATATTTATATTTTTGATGCCCTTAATCTCAGTATACCACTGAGTGAATAACTTCCATTAATACCTGGCAGAACTGTAGCATCCGATCTAAGCTGACATTCAGTCTCTAACTTCTCCAACTTGGCCTTAACATTACCTCCCCTCTCCATGGGTATAATTCTATCTATAACAAAAAAAAAAAAAAGAAATCTCTTAAAGTTTGTACAATTCAGACTGTGTGTGTAAAGTGCATTCTCTCTTCTCTGATTTTTTATGTTCCCTCAAGTGTTCACTAATCCTAAGGATGGTGTATAGCTGGGGCAAACATTTAAAGGACATTTTTGAGAGTGAGAAGGATTTAAAATGCAAACACACATCGAATGTGACCAAATATAATATGTGTAGTATGTCTAAATATATTAATGTTAGCCCTTATTTTGCCATAGAGACTTATTTTCGTAGTTTACCATGCCTGGGTCACTGTAATTGTAATACCAAAATGGTTGTTTATCTTGCTATGTGCAGAAGCTGTCCAGCATTTTACGTTGGCAAGATGATTAGGAAGTTAAAAGAAAGGATTAGTGAACACTTGAGGGACATAAAAAATCAGAGAAGAGAGAATGCACTTTACACACGCAGTTTGAATTGTACAAACTTTAAGAGATTTCTTTTTTTTTAGTTATAAATAGAATTATACCCACGGACAGGGGAGGTGATGTTAAGGCCATGTTACAGAAGTTAGAGACTGAATGGCAGCTTAGATTGGATGCTACAGTACCACCAGGTGTTAATGGAAGATGGTTTACTGAGATTAAGGGGATCAAAATTATAAATATTTAAAACCAGCACAAAAGTTTTTTAACAATATTGTAGTTAAAAATTAGGATAGTTTAAATGTTTTAACATTACAGTAGGTTTGATGATTGATTTTTGAATATATGTAATATTTTTGTAATGTATTTTTTAACTATTTCATTGATGACATCATGCATCATGTGATTTTTTTATGACTACTTAAGTGTTTGAACAATGTAAGATCTTACTCTGATGAAGCCCTTAAAAGGTAGAGGGAAAAAGTGCTTAGTGTTTGTTTTGTTTTATTCCATTAAATGGATTGTTTGGTGCATTGTGTGTGGTGACGTATTTTTATTTTACTGATGCTCTTTGAGTGTTACAATTTGGTTTTGTCATCAAGGGCATGAGGGCATACATGCTGACAACAGTATCATCTTGTGAACTTGACCAGGTCAAGGCATTTGATACAAATCCACACTGAGGTATTCAATGAACACTGTCATATGTGGCTATAAACAGCTAAATCACCAAATGGTTAGATCAGTGTGTCACATACGTTTCATCTCACTATGTAGAAATGTGCGATGTGACCTACATCTCAGGTCCAGTGATCAGGTCCATATATCAGGGCTGTCTGCTAGGCCCTTCTCCTGTCCATTAGTTAGGTGATGGACATCACAGATGACATACACATGCTGTGTCCAAACAGCTGCCTGAAGGACTACAGATTGTGGGCAATCACTGACTCCAACTGTGATATTAATATAATACATACAGTATCAAACATATACCAAAAACTTCTGCCACAACCATGACAACACCTGCATTGACAAGAAACAAGTGGGATTTCTGAAGTCAGGAAACAAGCACACCACCCAAGTATAATGTGGGCATCACACCCTACAATCGGACCAATAGGCATGTGAACCATGTTCTGGGATAGATGGTAAGTGGTACATCTACTAGCATGTGGTCACACTGCTAACTACTCCTTTGAATGTAGCACAATTGCTGGGTATGTGAAGGACATCCACACTGAGGCCATAATACCTTCATGGTTGCCAGCCTTCATCACATCAATAACTTTGTACAATGCACCTCTTTTTCATGTACCTCCTACACATATTCCAGCGATGTGTAACTGAAGTGTATCACCTCTGTCACAGTGAGTTGTCACACAACTTATTGGCCATACCTAGGTATTCTTTCTGTGGAATATACATGACTGTCTGAGGGTGTGGAACACCAGTTAAGATGCATGTGTGCTACATGTTCTGCTTATGCACACACTACATACATAGGTCTTTCACACCATTAATGGTGCATGTATCCTTTGTGAAAGTGTGGATTATGTTTTATATATATATATATATATATATATATATATATATATATATATATATATATATATATATATATATATATATGTATAGTAAAGCCAAGGTGGTGCAGCGGCTGGAGCACCTTCTGAGTCTGCATGTCCTCCCCGCGGTGGAGTGGTATTCGAAAGACATGCGTAGGGCGTGCCTTCATTGAAGGTTGGGCGTCAAGCTGGCACCTCTGCACCGTAAAAATCTACTGCCAATCAGCCGAAAGAAGAACGTATATATATATATATATATATATATATATATATATATATATATATATATATATTTATATATCCACCTGCACACAAATCAGCTAGCCTGTACTGGCCATACTATCGCATACAGGTATAGCAGTGTCCCTCCTAACACCCCCAGCAGATGTTACAGTGCCAGAAGAGTGTCTGTGATTACCCTCATAAGTGTGTATGTACACACTCATCTCTTATCACTCTAAATCACATGTCAGAGGCATGGATTACTGATGGCATTATTCTGATATTGTCCATGATCGTGGTTGGTTCTTGTAATGTTTTCCATGAGCCATTACCTGTGCTGACCTCACTGGAGACCTCTGCTGAGACTGCACTCATATTCAGACATATCAGTTTTCACAGCTTCACAATATGCACCCCATTCCAATCATATGTCAGATCCCTGACAGATGTCTCCTGTATTATCCTGTAAGAATGTTTATCTCACACAGGCATCCTTCCCATTGCTATGTCTCCTTTTGCGACAGTCACATAAAACACATTTTCAATGCACAGTCCTTACTGTACCATATAGATATATGATTGGTGTTGCTGCTACAACCATATTCCATTGACATGCTTTCCTCTGTTGTACACTATATAGTTTCACCTGTCTTCTTTCCCTGTATTAATACTTACAATTCATCTGTATGTCCCTATTCAATACACACACTTCCCCTGAGTGTTCATTTTACATGGTAGTCCATGTCCCTTACAGATCATTTACACAGCTTCAGTTCAGAATGCCAGGAATGGGATTTCACAATACTCTACACTGAAAATACACTGTCCTGTGCTGTGTTTGGGCCATATACTTCACATTCATACTTCTAAACTGTCTAGATATTCCCAGGATGTCCACACATGTTCCTTATTAAATTTGTGGCTTTCAGACATATAATTGGGATGATGTCAGGACTGATGTGACTCACTATTACATACATTTGAGTTAATACCTCTCAACTGTCCTGAGTTGCATAGAACGTACAGTTTTTGTCTCATATTTTTGATCTTTTCCTTATAACATTTTGGTTTACTGGCAAATCATTGGCATGTCATTGCAGATTGAGGTCAGAAAATAATGATTGACATTTGTGTTTCAAACGTCATGCTCTTCAGAAAATTCAAGCTATTGCTGTCAACTTTCTAGGTTTGTAAGTGCAATATTAGAATCTGTCCCTATTTTTGGCCCTTTGTCCCCCCATTATTTATGGCTCTGTCGATATTTTTGCTTTTCGAAGGTTGAGAGGTATATTTGAGTTTCATTCTTGCACATTAGAATGCGACATCTATTTCAAATATGCCCTTATTTCTGGTTAATTATCCCCACATTATGTTGGCCATTGATCAAATGTGTTGAACGAACAGATTGAGAGCTATCTGTGAAGCCTTGGTGATCACTGTGGCATCCCATGCAAACTGCGGGCAGTAGGTACTTTTATTTGAACATAATTGCTATCCAAGTTCGCTTACATGGTTTCCTGGCTATCAATACTGTTGCTGGTCATATAACCTTGACTAGATGTGGCACACAACATTAATATGCATTGCACAGTCGTGCATGCTGCCGCTCGACGTGCACCAATGTGCACACATGTAAACTCTGTGTAGGCTTTGCGTGGAGCCTACTCAGAGTTTATTGAATCCCAGGGACTGATTTTTTTGGCAGGGGCAAGTCCATCTGAACCTTCTGCTAATTATATATATTAACTCCAAGACTGCACAATTCTCAGGGAAATGACATATTGCCCAACTCGTATACATATACACACATGCACACACACACACACACACACACATATATATATATATATATATATATATATATATATATATATATATATATATATATATATACATACATACATATATATATATATATATAGTTGCATAGAGATATATAAAGATACCTTTAAAATATTATTCATAATATGATTAACAAACTTATTAATGAATAATATAGTACTTCAGTATATGCCTGAGGGAAAAATCTGATTTTCAGCATAGCATAGGATGGGTGATTATGTTTGCACAAGTGTTTCAAATCTAATGAATTCTAATGAAGTTCAATATATAAACCATAAGAATATTATTTTTAAATATCTCAAAATATATCACTGAATCCCTTTCAAAGTATAAGGAGGATATTTTTTTTTAGATTATATATTTGGTTCACAAAAAAAGTTTTCATTTTTCTTTTTTTTACAAAATATGAACAGTCAAATGTTGTCTTTCCACTGTTTCAGATAAATAACAAGATTATTGTAAATGTGTCAATTTCCAAGCCCCTGCTTACACAACCAAGGGTAATATAAATTGCCAGAGATTTGGGATTCATGGCTAAGCTTAAAAAGGCTCCAGTAATCATTAGTCTGGCATCCACATAAGAACCACTTATTCAGGATCTAACTTCTTGATTACGTCATCATAAAGAACACTTCTCTACTGAACTCTATTAAAATGTTGCTGTCTTCTGGCATTTCCCTTACATGCATTATTGCAGTGTTTAGATATAATAATCTAGTGACCTATCCCATAGTTTTGTCTGAGCAAACATGTTCTGTTTCATAAAACTTAAAAGAACCCCGGAGCAAGAAAAACTGCAACTGTATATCTCTGCTAAATAGTCATAATGTTTCAATATGTACTGCGCCCCCATAGCTATCTCTATATCTCTCTCTTTCTGTCTTTTTATTTTCCAACCAATTTTGTTTTACAAAACTAAATAGCACATCTGAAGGCAATCATATACTATAAACTGTTTTATTCTACCTCCAAAAATAGTCAGTAGTTATCCGACAGTGATCTATCTGTTGTCTCCATTGTTATAGAGATTTCTACACAGTAGATATACAGAAGACTGCCATCTGACATTCATGTGCAAGCTGATAGTTGCTCTTACATATAAGATAAGCATCTCAATCATCTGACAGGATAATTATAAATAGACCGTTTTGGCTATTGGATCCAATGACTATTATTCAATCTATGAATGTCTCACATGCAGCTGTGCATTAAAGACAGCATATTTGCCTTTTAATAAAAATGAAATTGCATATTTCTAGTTATAAAGATGTCATTTTATGGATACATATACATGCATTGTACATTTCATTCAAACTGAATTCATTGCTAATGTGAACAGAATTACCATTACATTTTCCACCCTCCAAAAAAGATTAATATCTATCATTAATAGTAATTAGTGTAATTTACTTTTTTGACAGTTGACTTTTTCATTTCATCCTTATCACTACATAGATTTTTGATGTTGACATCCTTTTTAGTTACACAATAGACTAGTTTTACAGAGACATTATATTTGATATTTATGTGTAGTTCAGTGCCTGCTCAGAAAAAAATAGAGGTATGTTCTTTATACATATTGCATTTCTCTCACTGAAAAATAGATGTATACCTAACTCCTGCAGAAAAGTAGAGTTGTGTATGCTGAGCTTACCATAACAGTAGATGTTTGAATGATCATTGCTACAGTAGCCTTAGCAATATACTAGGTTATATCCTGCCAAGGATATAACAGCTGGCCAGCTTTCAAAGATTCAGGGCACCTTCCATGCACTTAAATTGTCAAGTAGTTTGAGCTGAGCTGAATAAAAGACAAGGTTTAGCATGAAGACCTTCAGAGCTTTCCTACCAACAAAGAGAGGGAGGCTAAGCCCTGAAGGGGACAAGGCTAGAGACAAAATAAATAGATAAATAAATAAATAAACAAATAAACATGTCTACAGCCTGACATAAAATACCAAAAAACAAGTGGGGTGGAGGGAGGAAGAGGCTACTGCAGGAGTGATCATTCTAAAATTTACTGTTATGGTAAGTTTAGCTTATACAACTGTACTATGTTCTTCGTATTGATCACTGCTGTAGTAGCCTTAGCTATATAATTAGATTACCATAAATAACTATATTAGAGTGGTGGAAGGAAAAGGGTCCAGGATCCCCTGGAGAATGGTCCTAGCAAACCACGATATAGAACTAGAGAAGGACTCCAGCTTATAGTGCTTTGTAAAAGTAAGCAGCAGCTTCTAGAACACTTCTAGAATTCAAGCCTTTCCAAAAAGCCATAGAAGCAGCCAAGGTTCTTGTAGAGTGGGACTTGACCTTACCTGGAATAAATTAGTTATGGTAAGTATAACAAAAGGTAATAAATACCCTTAGACAACCATTTGGAAATAGTCTGTTTTGACACCAGTTGTCCTTTCTTATTACCATCACAAGAAAAAAAAAATCGATCTGATGATCTGAAAGATTTAGTTCTGTCAAGATAGTACCCCGAGTTGTCTGTGGACATCCAAGGTACAGAATATCCTTTCGTCCTCATTTTTAGAGTCAAGAAAGCAAAGGGGGAAATGGACAGTTTAACAAAGTAAACTCAGACACCACCTTAGTCTTAAAAGAAACCCTCTTCTTGTGGAAAATGAGGTACAGTTGGCACCACATAAGAACTTGCAACTCAGATACCCTTTTAATTGAGGTCAGAACAATCAGTAAAACCGTATTCCATGTTAAGAACCTCAAGTCAGCCAGATTAGCTGGTTCAAATGGATGAGGTGTTAGATTCTCTACAACAAAATTAAGATCTCAAGGAGAGGCTACTGGTTTACTCAGAGGCCTCTTATGCAAAACCCCTTTCAAGAACATTTTGGCATTCAACTGCCTTGAAAGAAGAGGCTCCATGGGCAGACATACTGAAATGGCTAAGATATGAACATTGATAGATAAATGAGAAAGGCTGTAAGATAGCAACTCACAAAAATATTGCAAAACCAGAGAACAACTAACCTTGAATAGGTGATGATTATGCTGTTGGCACCAAATTGAAAATGTTTTTCATTTACTGATGTATGCTTTAGTAGCAGACATTCTTGCCTCTATTAGTACCTGATGCACATCCTCAGAAAACTGGTACCTAAAAGGAATTACGACTGTATCATCCAGGCAGTCAGTTGAAGATAATTGATGTTGGGGTGTATTAAACAATCATGATCTTTTGTGAGTAGATCTATTCTGTGATGGAACTTGTGGAAATTGACCTTAGCCATTAATAAAATAAGGGAGAACCACAGTTGCTTGGCCCAGAAGGGAGTTACCACAATGATTTTGGAAGATTACTTCTGAATCATTAGAAGTGCCCTGGATATTAGTGAAAAGGTTGGAAAGGCGTAAAGGAACATTCTTGTCCAAAGAATAGAAAAGGAATCTCTCTTCCAGGTCTTCTTGCATGGAGTCATGTAACAGAATTGTGCCAGTTGATTGTTCAGAGAGGAGGCTAAGACTTCTACCTGAGGAGCTCCCCCAAATGGATCAAATCTTGGAAGACCCCCAGATCAAGTTTCTGTTTGTGTGGGTGTGCTGTGGTCCTGCTCAATTTGTCTGCAACACAGTTTTGCCCTGATGGAATTTAGGATGCCTCATGAGTGACATTGTGTTGTAAAACTATGTCGCAAGCCAACTTGTGTAGTCTTCAAAGAAAGTATAACGTGATTTCCCCTTGCTTTCTGGCATATCACAACACTGTGGTATTGTCTGTAACCACTTGAAAGGCTCCTGGGGACTAAAAATTGTTCAGAGAACTGAGTGCCTCGTTCAGGGTAAGCATCCCCATAATATTTATGTACTTGCATCTATCCTCGGTGTCCAACACCACCTGCACATTTATCTTTTTTGCAACTGCCCCCCAAAGCAAAAATCTGAAGCATCTGTGGTGACTGATTGCTTTGAAGGGAGGTAGAAGGGGAAACCTAGATCTAAAGATATCTACTGTCTCCATAAAATGATTTATCTTCTGACACACCCCGGTACTAGGGATCTGAAAATGTAAAGGGTGCTGATGCTGGGACCAAAGAGATTTCAGATACTACCGTGTCACTTTCATGTGGAATCTTGCCAGGGGGATCATGAGAATAATAGATGTGATGAGACCTAAAATCCTGAGGTATTCCCTTGCAGTGACTGAAGTCTGAGTGCAAAACTTTATATATAGATTTAAATAAAGATCTATTTTTGCTGTGGAAGAAAATCTGTTTGAAGTGAGGAGTCTAGATGACATTCCATGAACACAGGGTTATGAGAAGGAGTCAACAAAGACTTTTAAATGTTCTCCTGGAATCCCAGCTTGTGTAAAAGATCTTTCACCCAAAAGAGAGATTCCTGACATTTTGAAATAGACTCTGCAAACATAAGCAAGTCAACTAAATATGGAGAAATGTGGATACCGTGTATCCTGCAGTAAGCTATAACAGGAGATAAGCAATTTGTAAACACTCTTAGTGCAGTGCTTAGTCCAAAGGGTAAGGCAGAGAACTGATAATGTGATCCAGACACACAAAACCTTAAGAAATGCCTGAAGTCTGGATAAATGGGAATGTGATGATAAGCATCCTTTAAGTCTAGTTTTACCAGGAAACTTGAAAGAAGAAGGCACAACAGGTTGTAAAGTGACATCATTTTGAAATTGGGCAGTATCACAAACAAGTTTAGGAAAGAAAGATCCAGGACTGGTCCCCAAGTGTTTTTCTTTCTTTGGGACTGGTAACATCCTTGAATAAACCCCCTTTCCCACCTGGGAAGGAGGAAATGATTTTATCACTCCTTGGGACAGCATGTGATGAACAGTTTGAAACTAAACAGTCTGATCTGCATGATGAGGAATGACCCCCTGGGAAGGAGAAATCCCCCCCCCCCCACTGCCATTTCTAACCCTGATGAACACTTTTTAGAACTCATTTGTCTGAAGCAATCAATTGCCAAAGAGAATAATGGAGATTCAGACTTTCTGGAAGAGAAAAAGGACCAGGATGAAAGGGGGTTACAAAATCTCTTGAATAGTCATTCAGACTTGTCAGTGTTTCCTTGGTTTTGGGAGGTTTGAGACTTATTTTTGGAACCTCATTGCCACTCCATGTTAATAGGTTCATAGGTTCATAGGTTCATAATAGGCTATCTGCCCTAGGGCATTTATAAGCCTAGACAGAGTGTGTTTGGCTTTCGCCACCCATTTTAAATTCATTTTGCTAAGCCCTTTTTCGAGGTTAGTATACTGTGCCTCTGTCTAACAGTGACACAGAAGTGATACCCGGGGTAAACCTACAATCTCCCATCCACTCATCAAGATTCCTCTTGAAGAGAGTCAATGAGGGACTCTGCCTAACCTGGACTGGGATTTTATTCCAGAGTGAAGGGAGCCTCTGGGTTATGAATCTGTCCCTCCAGCATGTCCTATTTATTTCAGTGCTGAGGTTTAAGTCCCTCGAGCGCATAGCTCGATGGGATTTGGATTTTCTGAGGTGCAGCATGTCCATTAATTCCGGGTTGGACATGGCTTTATATGTCAGGCACAGATCGTCTCTGAGTAGGCGGTATGCCACTGAGTAGAGCTGGAGTTTCTTTAACCGGGCAGCATACGGCATCTGTTTGAGCCCCTTGATCCTCTTGGTGAGGTACTTTTGGGGTCTTTCCAGTTGCTGCAGGTGTCTGGTAAGGTAAATCCCAAAAGGGGCATTGTGCTCAATTATGGGCCTGATGAGGGATGAGTAAAGAGGCATGATGACCTCCCCTGATCTAGATGTGAATCCCTTCATGATTAGGTGGGCTATATAAAATGTTTTTCTAACCACTTTGGCCACGTGGTTGTCAAGTGAGAGATTGCTATCAACTTGGGTCCCCAGGTCCCTAATTACTTCTTCTGTACTTAATGGATTACCACCTATGTGGTAATTTGTGGGCACTTTGTTTTTGCCAAAGGGGATGACTATACATTTTTGGCGTTTAGCTTGAGGCCATGGCTCTGGCACCAGTTGTCTGTTTCTATGAGGCCTTTTTGGAGGATGCTTGTGTCGGCTGGAGAGTCTATTATGGTGCCCAGTTTGCAGTCATCTGCAAACGTGGTCAGCTACAGTCCTTCCATGTTGGCCTGTACCTCCGAGAAATATATACCGAACAAGTGAGGTCCCAAGACTGAGACTTGTGGGATACCACTTGTAACTGGTTTGGAGTCTGAGATGGCTCCAGCTATTCTAACCATGTGGGTTATGTCCTTGAGCCAGTTTGCAACCCATCTAGTGACATAGGGGTTTATATTTAAGCTGGTGAGCTTATCTATAATGCCCGAGTGGGGTATTGTATCAAAGGCTTTTGCGAGTTCCAGGTAGGCTGTGTGGACCACCTTCCCCTTGTCAATGGCCTTGGTGACTGTTTCAAAGAAATCGACCAGGTTTAAGAGGCAGGATCTGCCCTTAACAAAGCCGAACTGGGTAGGATCCAGTGTCTGTAGGTCCCCAATATCTTTATTTATAAGGTCCATGATGATCCTTTCCATAGCTTTGCAGACCAAGCTAGTGAGACTTATGGGGCGATAGTTTCCAGGATCCGTTGAGGCACCACCTTTGTGGAGAGGGACCACTGTTGCTGTACGCCACTCTTTGGGTACATATCCTGTAGTAAGGCTGAGAATGAACAGTAGTTTTAGGTTTGGGTTTAGCTCTTCTTGGAGTTCATGTAGGACGCAGCCCGGGAAACCGTCTGGTCCCATTGCTGCTGTGTTTCTTGCTTTGGAGAGGGCCGCTCTTACCTGAGCATCTGAGATGTCAGGGGGGCAGCACTCTGCTGGGATAGATATTAGCCCTTTTGGTGGGGAGGGGGGGGTTGCGCTGAACCTGTCAGCTAGGATGTTGGCAATGTCTGTGGGTTCGGTGTATTTTTGTCATTTTGGACTAATTCTGAGCATATCTGGGAATCCCCACCCAGGTTCCTAACATAATTAAAGAAAGCCTTGTGATTATCCTTAGTGTCCTGTGCAATTTTTCTCTTGAAGCTGGCCTTAGACGATTTTATGAGTGCCCGTAGTTTTTTGCTAATACTGATCAGAGATGCCTTCCCTTTTTGGGATTTTGCTCTGTCATGTAGTAGCTTCCTCCTTCTATTGTATAGTTTGTTTATGGCTGGGGCCAACCAGACAGGACATCTGCCTTTGGAGGATTGGGTCTTGGTTTTATTTGGGATTGCATGATCCATGCATTCCTGAAGGTGTTCATAGAATGCGTTTATAAAGGATTTTGTGGTCTGGGCCGTATTATCCACAGGCCCGGGGGCTTTGAAGGATTCCACCTCGGTTTTGAGGAGTGTGAAATTTGCTTTAGAGAAGTTTTTCACTGTGGTTTTCTGGGCATGGGGTGGGGTCGGGATGTGAATATCCAGTGAGATTAGTTTATGGTCTGATCTTACCAGTGAGGGATACACTTCTGGTCTGGAGCATAGAGTCCCCATGTTGGTGATGATCAGGTCCAGTATGTTTTCCCCTCTTGTGGGAGTGGTAACAAGTTGTTCTATAGCATTTGAGTTTATAAATTCTAGGAACCTTTGGGATAGGGTGTTGAAGCCAGAGTAATGCTCCCAGTCTATGGTTGGGTAGTTGAAGTCACCCAATATAATGGTGTTTGGAGAGACCTTCATATTTTCCAGTGCTCTCAGGAAGGCTGAGTGGGGTTCCTGGGTTTGGCAGGGTGGTCTGTAGCAGGCTATAAACTGGAAGGCAGTTTTACCCACTGTTAGTTGCACATGGATAGTCTCTGATGCTTCGTGCTGTGCCACCAACCTGGAGGTGTGGGTATCTTTGACGAATATTGATACTCCCCCTCCTTTTGTGGTTCGGTCCAAGTTTTGGGGCCGAAAAGCATGGTATGAGGTATAACCTGGATGTGCTGGGGTGCTCTCGAGACCCTTGAACCAGGTTTCTGTTACTGCACAGATGTTGATGTTCTCCATGCTAAGGAGAGTTTTGAGTGCATGCATCTTGAGGTTTAGACTTCTGGCGTTGAGTAGCATTACTCTTAGTTTCTTATCCCTTGTGATACCTATGGAGGTGGGTTTGTCTTTTGAGCCTTGCCTAAAAAAGGCACTATGGGGGTAGCAAGAGCCTTTGCCAATATCCAAAAGCCCAAGGGTGACAGGTGCAAGCCGTCCCTAGCGAAGCATCATGGCTTGTCGAGCATGTCATCCCAGGCTGACAGGCATTGGATCCCCTTTGAATGACACCAATTCTTAAGCCAATTGTTGAAACTGATAATCTTGTCTTCATACTGTGGCATCATTCTTGGTTAGGGTAAGATGCTACTCAAGGTCAGGTTCATACCGGCCTGGGCTACATGCTCAGAGAGCTCCTCTATGTCTCTTTTCATGTAGTCCAGGGAGGTACGTCTCAGGTCATTCACACCAGCATGGACAATGACTGAGTCATATTTGTACTTGCCTTGGAGTGACCTGAGTGCTTGTGTTATGTGGCAGTTCCTAGCGCCTGATAGGCAGCTCATCGTGACCTTCTCCTTGTTCAGCCTGGTGAGCGGGATGTCAGTGTGCCTGATGATAGAGTCACCTATTACAAGTGTATCAGGTGTGATGTTTAACCTTAAGGGCTGTGATTGTTCAGCACACTGGCTTTGTGAGCTATGTGTTGCACGTGTTTCTTTTTGGGGTAGCGGTTGCTTGGGTGTCTGCTTTGGAGGTCTCTGCTGCTTAGGCAGATTTTTATTTAGAGCCTCCAAGTATGTTTTTGTGTGTTTATCTGTTTGGTTTGCTGTCGTGGTAGGTCTATGTGAGACTGGAATTGTAGTGAGTGTGGTTTCCTTCTCCTCCTGACTGGTTATGCCAGTACTGAGTTGAGAGAGCTTAGCCTCCAGTTTGGCTATATGGTTGCATCTCTCACATGTGTTGGAATTTGTTGGGAGGAGGAGACGGTTGTCTGTGTACATTAGGCAGTTGTAACATTGCCTCAAGATTCCCAGGTTCACCAGCTGGACCGGAGAGGATATTGACAACTGACCTTTGGACATGCTAGAATAGTACTGGGAATTCCTTTATAATTGAAAAAAAGGGCCAATGGGGAAAAAGTTACTCAAGGGGATTTTGTGAGGGTGTAGTGCTTTTTATTTTTTAGTGCTGACTTATATAATTGCTTTCTTGAGCAAGTGCTAGGCTTTAGCATAGGAATAGGGTGTTTATTATGAGAACTAGATCAGTTCCAAGGCTCAAACCCAAATAAGCAGTGCTGCTCGATGCCGTGCTATGCACAAAATCACGCAAAGCCACGCTACAGCGGGTTTTATACAGGTGGACTTGAAAGAGCTAGAAATTGGCCCAAAACAGCCAACAGACTACCAGATTCCTGTGCTGGGAACACTCCTCCAGGGAGGACAGATAGGCTGCTCCAAGCTCCCCACTGCCACTGGTGAACAAAGAAGCCTCCCTCTATCCAAGAAAGGAAATGGCAACACAAGAACTTTCCAAAAGTCCAGAATATAGCAAAGCCTGTATTTGGACTACTCTAGGTCAGGAAAGATGGGAAACAAGGATAACTTTTTTTTTTTTCTTTTTTGCAACAAACAGCAGGAAATTGCAATAAATATGTAACACAGGCTAGCGCACTTGAGTGTGTTGCCTCAACAAGTAAATGCAACAAACAGGACAAACTTTAAAAGTGCAGGTGCAAAAACAACTTTAGACAGTTTAAAACAGTTCAAGAAGTAGAAATATTTGCAGTTTAGCTAGATCGGACAGTCACCCAGGTAGTAGCAGGAAAAAACACTTTTATCAGGTTAGCAGTCGCTCTTTTAGCCTCTCTGCTGCTAGCACCACTCTGCAGGACCACGAGGAGCTTGGCTGAGTAGTAACAAGCGCAAAAACCTCGCCAAAGCGGGTTTTATACAGGGGGATTTGAAAGAGCTAGAAATTGGCCCAAAATGGCCAATAGACTACCAGATTCTTGTGCTGGGAACACTCCTCCAGGGATAGATAGGCTGCTCTAAGCTCCCCACTGCCACTGGTGAACAAAGAAGCCTCCCTTAATCCAAGAAAGGAAATGGCAACACAGGAACTTTCCAAAAGTCCAGAATACAGCAAAGCCTGTATTTGGACTACTCTAGGTTAGGAAAGATGGGAAACAAGGATAATTTTTTTTTTGTTTGTTTTTCTTTTTTTCAACAAATAGCAGGAAAGTGCAGTAAATATGTGACCCAGGCTAGCGTACTTGAGTGTGTAGCCTCAACAGGTAAATGCAAAAAAACAGGACAAGCTTTAAATTACAAGCGCAAAAGTGCACTAAAGCTGGCTTTAAAGCAGGGGGTTAGAAAGAGATAGGAAATGGCCCAAAACGGCCCAAAAGCTACAGGTCACTGGGCTGGAACCACTCCTAAAGGGACAGATAGGCTGCTCAGAGCTCCCCACTCTCACTGGTGAACAAAGAAGCTTCCTCCTATCCAAATAAGGATATGGGCAACACAGGAACTATGACACAGCCCAGAGATCAGCAATACCTGAAGACTGGACTATTCTAGTTCAGTAAAGGCAGGAAACAAGGATTTTTTTTTTGGGGTTTTTTTTGTTTTTTTTGTTTTTTTTTTGTTTTACAAAGTAGCAGAAATTAGGTACAGAAACACAGTAAATGCTTTAATTCGGCTAGCGCACTTGAGTGTGTAGCCTACCAATTAAACTAAGCAAAAACAAACTTTAAAAGTGCAAAAAAACCTCAGAAATACAAGCAGGAATGCAATAAAACAACTTTACAGAGATTATTTAGTAAAAGAAACAGAAAAGTCTATATATACAGAAAAGCAGCTAAAACACACAAACACTTCAAATGCAGTGCAACCTAGAGCACTTGAGTTGTAGCAATATTAAGGCTATTACAGTTATAATAAATGCTCTGAAATATACTGTATATTTCCAAAATGTTTGAGAAGCACAGTCAGAACACAAGGAGGTTCAGACGAAAGAAAAAAAAAGTTTTGTTTTACTTTTTGAAAGGGAAAAAGGAAGAACAGAAGGCCTTATCAAATGTTCTCTCTGTATTAGGCAGAATGAGCTAATGACACTAGACTGGGAGGAGTGTCACAGTAGGGGCGGGCAACTGCAAAACCACCAAGTATAAGAGCAAGACACCAACAGGGACGGAGGGTGGGACAAAATAGCCTACTCATCTGTTTACTTGCACTCTTTTGAGGCTATTTGTTATGTTTTTGCCAAAACTGAATGAGGTGAAAGATAATCTCTTGGTCAATTTGGAAGGGAGGGTGGGACAAAATAGCCTACTCATCTGTTTACTTGCACTCTTTTGAGGCTATTTGTTATGTTTTTGCCAAAACTGAATGAGGTAAAAGATAATCTCTTGGTCAATTTGGAAATTGAGAGATAAAAAATAGATTCTCTTTATCAGCTTGCCTCTTTCATTACATATATTGATCATCTTTGCAGCAGAGGGGTCAAACACTAAATCTCTATCAAAGGGAGAATTCAAAATCTCATTTTTAACAACATCTGCAAGGTTCTGAGAATGCAGCCAAGCAAACTTCTTTAAAACCATAGCCATTGAAGAAGTATAAACAGAGTCATACACATACACTGCAAACAATGGGTAGTGGCTTGTTCAACAGAATAAATCAATTTATTTAAAACAGATTTTTCTACTCAAAGAGAAGCTGTAAGTAAAACATTCCTCATACTTTCACAACATGTCAGAATAAACTTTAACATAGGATCCTGACAATTTGAAATACTGAAATTCAAAGTTGCAGAATATACAACTTTTTCCCATACCCATCAATAATTTTCCATTTGTATGAGAAAGATTAGAATAGCTGCTGAGTCAGGATAGGGAATAGTGTATAAAATTTTAAAACACTGAGGACCTTTATACATCCTAACTGCGTTTTTAGAAACAGCTGGCTGACTATCAATAAAATTGTAGGCAGCAAGACAAACATCCTTTAATGCAGACAGGAAAGGAGGAATGGGTGTAGGTTCTGGAATATCCTTCTGTAACAACTCATAGTATTTTTTAAGGGACTGAGAAATGTCAGTGTTCTCCCACTGAAAACACTGGGACATTTTCTCTATAGTCTCAGAGAAGGAGAATATCTCACAGAGAGAAGCAGAAAATAAGCTCTCTTCTACAGCAGAATCAGAAATCCGAGGCCAAAACCCTGAATCCATCCCTGCGTCACTGTTCAGATTCAGAATCCTGAATGTCTTCAGAAAAGGAGGCATCCCTCTTTCTTTTACCTGTAAGTACTCTACAAAAACTACCAATAACCTGAGTCACACCCTGAGCCAGTTCCAGTAGACTACTCCTATCCAAAAAAAATTGAGGAGGGGTTGATACAAGCTTGGTTTGCTGTTTCTTTTTGACAGGAAAAATGAGGCCAACCATGTTAATGGCAGATGTTGCTTCCCCAGAGACAGGTACATCATTCTGACACAACAAGGAAACCTTTTCTGTTCCCTGCCCCAAGACCAACAAGAGCTGTTCTCCCATGCCCCCTGAGGGGATCCCAACATGACTAACCTCTGGTCCATAGTGGCTGTAGATGCTACAGCAGAAGGATCTGGGATAAAAGATGAATGGTCTGAGGTACTGCAAATGGTCATAGCAGAGTTACCTGCAAATTTATTTTGTTCTTTTTTTTTTTTATTTTTTGTGGCTAGAAGAAGGTGAAAATCTGTTCCACTGTCAAGCCAAAAAGGGTGCCTCCATCCTGGGGAAAACAAGCAACAATGCCAATAAAATTACCAGTCCACAAAAGCTGCATTTTTAACAGATAAAAAACCACAGTAAAAAAATACTGTGTACACTATGACAGCCCCACAACCTTACAATAATCACAATTTCTACACAGAAGATAACTACTTTTAAACTGGTTGAACAATGAGTGTTCCTTTTAAAAGTACATTATTTTAAGACAATCCCTTAAAACAAAAGTCTACTAATTTCAAATAACTTTGCTGAAGAGAAAAGTAATAACACATCAGTAAAAATAAGAAAATGGAAGGTTTTCCCCAAAGAGAATTTATCTGCCCAGCTAGCACAAGCTGACTGTCGATCCTGAAAAGCCTCAGAGGAGTTTACTCTTCTCCTGCAATACATTTCTGAAGGGCTTTGCATCTATACTTGTCTATTTGTGAGCTTGGATCAAGCTGCTTGACAGTTTGGGTGCGTGGAAGGTACCCTGAAGCTTTGGAAGCTGGACAGCTGTTATATCCTTGGCAGGAAATAACCCATATAGCTAAGGCTACTGCAGTAGTGATCAGTATCAAGAACATCTTTATATTAAGCTGCTTCAAATTTGGTAGATTATAAAGTTTATAAAGGCACAATGATGGAGCTATATCTCTAAGCAATACTTTTTCCAGTTAAGCAATTAATTAATATTGAGATATTCAATTAAAGCTCAGCTTTGTTTGTGATTTAGATGAAAAGAAAATGATAAGACTGCATCTTTTTTAATTTTGATCGGACTACATCAGATGGTTAAAAACTTCACTTTTATCAAAACATAAAAAACACTTTTCAGGCCTATATTCTGAATTTTATTCTTTTTAAAAATAGGCAGAGCTGGTTAAGGCTGTGAACTGTAGCTCCTGTGGTACAGGGTTTGATTTCCTCAGCCCACATTTGTCTACTGTTTGACCTTGAGCAAGTCATTTAACTAGACATTGTTCCCAGATCACCCCTTGAAAGGGACTTTGTGTCCAGTTGTCCTAACTGGTTAAGAAATGGATACTATTTATGTAACACATTTAAATATTTGCAGTGAATCAAACGTAAATATCTGCAAGTTGGCATGCCGTAATGTCAACAACAGAAGTAATCATGCCATGATATGTCATATACAAAATGAGTGAATTCTTTAACAGTAATGTGCCTGTGTTGGTATATATTGTACATGTTCTTGCAAACATTTTTATATAGGTGAAAACATCAGTACAATAATTTCTAGTCAGCACAACATAACAGTTTCAGTAAATCCAAAGCAAAATGAAACAAATGGTCAAACCAAGAATTCTATAGCTCCAGATCATGTCAGCCATTTTCTTTCTCGTGTCAGGTGTGGTAGATCTTTGTTCTGCAATCCACTGAAGAATATGGATGATGCAAAGGCTTACAGTTTTGAACAATTTTATAAGAGTGCTTTTTCTATGTGCTTTGTTATTTTTAGGATAATGTCTGGGTTATTCAATATGTTCAATATTTTTCTAAAACGTTTGTTTGGTTGTATGGTATTGTGCTCAGTATTTAATACAACTCTGGTACAAGTGAATCATTAGCATTTCAACCCCTTCCTTCTCTGACCAGTGATGACAACAATGACAATCATTTATGGGCATTATATACTAACAATGCCTACAGCTTAAATTGTTAGCTAGCCTGCAAGTATTATTTAAATAAATAAAAGGTCATTCTTGTCCCACCTGCTCAGAGGGTTTGCACTTCTCAATAGTAATCCTGTAACTGACAAGTTGCCACTAGTACGTACTGATGAACTCTGGGACTAGGCAAATGATATCAAGGCTGATAGTACCTTAACACATATCATGGATTGGCTAGAAATGACCAGATACTGTGTAGCAAGGAAAGAAAGGAAATGAAGTGAAAATTATATGTGTGGAATTTTATATGTATTAAAGGACAGAAAAGGGCAGCAATCAGGCCTCACATTTTCATTCAATTGCTGAGTCTACCAGTCATAATCTTTTAAGTATAGAAAGGCAGGTGTTTGCACAGCATTACAAAATATGGTCCAACACCATTTCCATTCCTCCCTTGAGGGGCTCATGTTATACTTCTAGTAACTATTTCATTAAACTCAGTTGCCCAGTTCCAGCTTGCATTTTCCAGACAAAAACAAACTATTGTGATTCATATTTGTGTATCCCTATCAGTCAATTAGTCGCTAACCAAGGGAGTAGACCCAGCATCAAAAAGCAATTTTCCTCCCTGGCAACTATTTTCTTGTTGACCAATGAACAGTCTCGATATCTACATCTCACATTTGCCTTGCGTATAGCCAGATCCAGATAACATGTTTACTGTCAGGACCTGCAGTATGACAATACCAATAGGCTGAAGCCTTCAACGCATTAAACCTGATATGTCCTTTCATTGACCTTGTCGGGAATTACAAGCCCTGTCACTTATCATTTTGTATAAATAGAGTCACTACTCCCCCATACCATGTGATAGTACTGCATAACTCTATAAATAAAATTATATAGCTTAATTACAGCCAACTGCAGCATGTTGCTTTTGGAAGTTCATCTGCCTTTGACATGAAAAATTAGCATTTGTAATGTTGCAACTGTTTCTTAAATGAAATCTCCACCCTCTACTACAGTTTAAAACATTCCTTAGGTTTCTTTTCTCCCTACAATATGGTTCCAGTATTATGTAGGTACCATAAACCTGCTTGCACTTTTTAAAATGTTAATTTCCTTGCCTTGGAATAAATGGAAGGGAAAGCCCACCTAATTTTAAGCTTAACTTCTCACATACTTTGCAGAGGAATTGGTCTCTGCCTGCATGACATAGCATAGACACAGATCAATCTGTAGTTTAACCTGTCAGGTACTTCTGTCAATTGTAGATGAGCAATTAATCCTGCTAATGTCAGGAGCACAGCAGCTGCTATAAAAAACATAGAATGCGGAGGGACTGTTTTCCATTGTTTTATTGGAGAGAGGAAAACTTAACATTCCCTTTCATAACAAAACAAAGTGATTAGATCAGTCAGGGGTTTAAAGGCAGTTGTCACCACTTCTGACAAATTTACACAAGAAGTAACACAGTATTGAAATGCTAAGCTTTAAGTGTTGGTTATTTTTAGTAGTTTATATGTTAAGATAACTTAAATGTAGTATCAAAGATTTCTGTGACATTTAGAGAAAAGTCACATAATATTTTTTTCTTCTAAAGTATCAACACATTTACTGTTTTACCATTTTCAAGACCCCCTTACACACAAACACGCACACACAGGACAGAACTGCAGAAAGAGAGACAAGTAGCAACTCTAACAACTAGTTGCCTTGATAAGGTTCATAAAAAGGTATTTTGTGCATCTTTGTGACATCCTTCAAGAGGCAGATGCATAGCTGGTAAACACAGATCCATGGTAGAGTGCATGAGTATTTTGTAGTCCACAAAGGAAGTGACTATTGATGGCAACCATAATATACAGCTGAATTTACTTTAACAGGTTTACTATGTTCTCTACATTAAAAACATTAAACAAAGGAAATCAAAAGTACTTAACTGTGTTTAAATGCACACAGATGCACACACACACATACTCACACACACACACACACACACACACACACACACACACACACACACACATGTTTTTGTACACATCTTATATATATATATATATGTGTGTGTGTGTGTGTGTGTGTGTGTGTGTGTGTGTGTGTGTGTGTGTGTGTGTGTGTGTGTGTGTGTATGTGTGTGTATGTGTATATATATATATATATATATATGTGTGTGTGTGTGTGTGTGTGTGTGTGTGTGTGTGTGTGTGTGTGTGTGTGTGTGTGTGTGTGCAATATGGGTGCATACAATTTATTATTTTAATAAAGTTAACATAGTAGAGTTATAGAGTTAAACATTATTAATGTATAAATTATAGTAAACGTTGCTTAATGTTTTACTTATTCAGTGTCACACCTTGGCTATGTGTTGCACATGCAATTTTGTCAATGTCTTTAAGACAGTATGTTTTTTCTTTATATTGTTAAATGCATGTATTACTTGTTGCTGTCTTTGCCAATGTAGCTTGAGTTGTCACTGAAAAGGGTTCTGGGACCAGTTCACTTTCATGATTACCAAAGTACAAATAAATATGAAATAGACAAAAAAAGGGATGAATATGACAGAAATAATTAATGAACTAGTAAATCATATTTTAATTCTGCATCATTCATGATAGAGAAAAAAAATTCCCATCAAAGGCATTGGGAAGCAGCAGACAGACTTACATTGGAGTCCTGCTTCTTGTTACCTGCACATCATACAGCAAGTATCATTTACTGCAATGAGAGTTTTCATACATCAGCATGAGAGTGTGGGAGAAGGTCTGTCAGTTCTTTTAGAACTACAAAAGAATCCCTATACGATAGCCTGATATTTACCTATTTTCTTTTGCTGGAAGTAGCTAACAGCAATTTATAGTATAGAACAAACTTTGACAGATACATAAATGAGGCTCACACAGGGAAACACAGAAGTACATTTGTTATAGAAGGTGTGTTAGATGCCAGTGCTTCACAGTCCTGTATACTATCTTAATGGCATGTGAAAACAGCACCACTTCCTTATGTCTACCATGACTCATTTAATGAGGACTTGAAATGTATTCTGGGAAGAAGGAATGAAAGTAAGAAAACAAGATCAGTTTACCAAGGCAGGCCACATCATCCACCATTTTGAGGAAAACACATTAAAATTGTAAAAGAAGCACTTGGAATGATTTTGAGGCATTAAAATAGTCCAGAAAACAAAGATACAATGAAAAAAAAATGTTTTTTAGTTCTAAGTTGAAGTTTTCCTTTAAGATCTAATATATTGTTAGCCACATTACTAACCTCTGCCCCCAGTCAGGATATATCTAAGTGGAGAAATTCAAAGACTGACTTTACTGTTTTTTTTTTTTTTTTTTTTTTTTGAGATAGGAAATCCAAAAAAGACATACCCAGTTCTGCACTCAGACTCATGGTGAAAAGGAAAAGGAGGTCTCGGACTGGGGTCTATATCACATTGTTGAAAACTCTAATTATCGAATCACTATTCAGAGAACCCACTTCATCAAAATCTCACTTTGTCAAATGTCCGTTTAATCTAAGTTTTTCATAGGGACAAACAAGGTCTCTCCAACCAACTTCCCGTCAGAAAAAAACTAAAAGTTTAAAACCCACTTGAGTGGGAGGCTTTGTCCCCCACACCACCCCTAACTAAATATACCATCTCCAAGACTGCACTACAGTCGAGAAAAGGGCAGCCATTGTTTTTCCCTATAAAAACTTTGATCAAGCGGATGTTCAACAAAGTGAGATTTCAACAAAGTGAGTTCACTGAATAGTCTGAATAGGCTGAATATAGACCCCTCAGACTGGTGTATACTAGTGTTCATGACAGTTTTCAAGTTGCTGTACAGTGCATCAATCCACTCCCCATATGGACAGATATACAATCCTGTCTGATTTCAGGATAAGCCCCACAGACTTTAAGTCGTTGCTTTCTTGGCACCTTTCAAGTCTTCAAATCTGAAATATTTTTAAATATACCTTTTAATACCTCCATAGCCTTTAAATGACTGAAAAGGATAATGGGTCTCAAAGGCATGCAATTACGGAACAATTTGAGGTGGACTCACTAGAACAAAACATAGAAGAGGGTATGCTTTATAAGAAGGCTAAACAAATAAAGGTATAACTGTTATTTCTGATTTGATTCATTGTATAGAGGAAAAAGCTATATTTCCTTTCACTGACTATGTAAACTGTAAGTTAGGCCCTGAAAACATTAGTTGTAGAGATATGAAGCACAAGAATGCATTCCTATTGCGTTGACATTTATGAAGCAAAAAAGAAGTAACGCTGCTGTCCAAAGGTCCAGACTTTGAAAACGAGAAGTGAATATTTAGAAAAAACACAAAACTGGACCACCATGATAAAATAATAAACTTTTAATCCAGTAAAAGTTGATAAGCGCTTTCACGCACACACTGGGTACGCTTCTTCAGATCTCAAAATACAGCAAAAACCTCTCATCTTAAATAGTGTACATAAATTCAATCAAAACCATTAGTCAATCAATTATTCAATTAATTAATCAAATGTAAACTCACATTTCTTACTAGGGTATAAAGATTTAAAACAGTACATTCTACTAAACCAACTTAACTGATCAATATTATGTTTATAAAAAGCACTTACAATTTAATACTTAACAAATCACTATGACAATGAACATATATTAATTTAAAACTGTCTTTAAGACATGAATAAAAACCTTTCATCATATAATATTAAACTTTGTTAGCCAAGACGAAATAATTAGATAGTTATGCATATATATACGTGCAGCTTTATTTCAAGGGGCGTGAATCAAGCACTGGTTTAATACTTATGTACTGATTAAGACCTGGAGGTTGATGTGCTTGCATTCTAAAGATCCATTGTAATTCTATGGTCTCTAACCTATTTAAAATATTGCCTCTTCTCTCAGTTTTATTAACTAGTTGTAGCACTCTGAAAACAAACGAGTGTCCCTTGTGCATAGTAGCATGTTTTGCCAGGGCATTCAACTGATTAAGCTTCCTGATATCATAAATGTGATTATAGATCCTATCTCTTAACCTTCGTGATGTCATGCCTATATAAAAGGCTTGACATTGTTTACAACTTGCTAAATAAATGAGATTCGAATCATTACAGGAAGCATAAAATCTGGGTTTGAAACTAAAATTCATGTTTGGATGTTGAAAATCTTTATTTTCGCTAATCAGATGACAAGTGTTACAAGAACCACATGGAAAAGTTCCAAAAGACCTTCCTGCTCTCAAAGAATACGCATGTTCAGCTGATGTGCTTTTATCAATACAAAGTAGTCTCTTTAAATTTTTACTATTCCTATAAATGAATCTTGGCTGTGTGCCTACAATTTTACTAATATTTGAGTCAAGGTCAAATATGTGCCAATGCTTATGTATAATTCCTATTATGATGCTATTGTCATTAGTGTATCTAGTTATAAAAGTGGCTCCATTTCTGGAAGTAGTCCTATTTTTAAAATTATAACGCCCATCATACTTACAAGCTACATGTAAATTGTTAGCTGTAGTATCACTAGATATCATGTTCAGTTCTTTTAACTCCTTCTCCCTAATATTTTTTACAATGGTAGTCTTATATCCCCTATCTATAAAAATATCTTGCAGAATATCAGCTTGTTCTTTGAGCTGAATAGGTTCTTTCCATAATCTACTTATTCTTGTAAACTGGCTTTTTATCACATTTGGGAATATATGGTGGGGGTGCATGCTACTATATTCCAGTATTGTATTCTTCCAACATTGTTTCCTAGAAACGTTTGTGGACAAAGAATCATAAGAATCTTTTGTTATAGTAACATCTAAGAAATCAATAGTATACTCAGAATGTTCCATCGTAAATCTTAAAAAACTGGTCGTGGTTTCCAAAAAATTCACAAATTCCATCAATTCCATTATTGTACCATTCCAAAATAAAAGTATATCATCCACAAACCTTTTATATAGTATAAATTTTTCAAAAAATACACTATTAAATAGATTGCTCAATTCCCAATAGTATACTACAAGGTTAGCATAAGTATTGGCACACGGGGTGCCCATCACGACACCCCATTTTTGTAAGTATAACTGATTGTTAAACATAAAGACATTATTATTCAAAATAATGTCAAGTAAAGCACATATTAAAGTCTGTTTCTCAGAATCAAAATTAAACGAATGATTTAGTAGCTCCCTTATAGCTTCTAGCCCATACTCGTTGGGTATTGAGGTAAATAGGCTCTTGACATCTAGGGTAACTAATAAACAAGTAGTAGGTATAGATTTATGTGACATAGTATTAATAACATTAATTAATTGATATGTATCTTTTAAAATTGTAGGTATATTATCAATCAATGGACTAAGTGTTTTTTCTATATAAACTGAAACTGTCACCGTCGCCCATCTCTCTCCTGCTACTATTGGGCGCGTGGGTAGCGGTAGAATGTCCTTATGCACTTTAGGCAAACCTTTTATATATGGTACCAAAGGATGTTCAACAAGAAAAAACTCATACGATTCATATGTAATTTGTCTGCACATCAAAAGATCATATAGGTCATCATGAATTTTGTAAATTTATTTTCTTAGCATACTTTGATCAATTTCACAGTAGGTAACAGCATCTGAAAGCATTGTCAACATCAGTTCATTGTACTCACTGGTATCTAATATTACTATCCCACCCCTTTATCTGCAGGTTTTATGGTTATATTCAAATTATTTGATAAACTAAATAAAGAGCTCTTTTCATGTTGAGTAATACTAAAGAAACAGCATTTGAGTTTCTTAAAATACTCATAAAAATCTCTTTCACATAATTTTATAAAGCTATCTAAAACATTTGAAAATACTGGCATAAAAGAACTCTTTCGTTTAAATATATACTTATTACCTATTTTATATTCACTGGTAGCATTCATAAACATTGAATTCAAAGTCACTGAACATCCAAACATTCTCAGGTCTACCAAAAGTTCACTCAAACAGCTGCTTTGAGATGGTATGAAAGTTAAGCCTCTATTTAGGAGAGACAAATCAAATTCGGACAATTCATAACTCGAATAGTTGAAAACTATACCGTTCACTCTCGCGCTCGATGTCTTGGTCCGTAGTTCATTCCAGAAAACTTCCTTTTTCTTCTTCCTCTGCTGTTTGATCTGCTCTGTGCTCGAAACCTTGTTTGTATGGGTAGCAGCAAAAAATGTTCAATGTTGCCATTATATTGCTTCGGTCTTGCCCCCATCGTTGATATATTAGCACCAGTGACTAGTGCCTGTTGATTCGGTGGTGGCGTATCACTGGGTAGATCACTTCCTAAAACAGCGGAGCTACGGGGTGATGTCATCAGAGGTGTGGTTTCATTAATCTCAGCTGTGCGAGTAGCTGAGGTGTTTAAAGAAGCTGGCGTATTTTGTGTATTAGTGTGGGTCTCAAAGGCATGCAATTATGGAACAATCTGAGGTGGAATCACTAGAACAAAACATAGAAGAGTGTATACTTTATAAGAAGGCTAGACAAGTAAAGGTATAACTGTTATTTCTGATTTGATTCATTGTATAGAGGAAAAAGCTATATTTCCTTTCACTGACTATGTAAACTGTAAGTTAGGCCCTGAAAACATTAGTTGTAGAGATATGAAGCACAAGAATGCATTCCTATTGCGTTGACAATTATATGCTATCGGTGATATCAAATCAGTTTATGACCTCATTCACTCCACAGCAGGAATACATGGCTCAGGAGAGAATATTAAGGCAATAGATATTTTCAATCTTCTGCACAGCAATGAAAAAACTCAAACAGGTTGTTGATGTTCTTTGCCAGAGGCTTAAATTAATCAATTTCATCTCTTTGCCAGAGGCATGTATTAATCAATTTTATCTCTACCCAAAAGTATAGGTCAAAGCCAAACACCTGCTTTACAAAAATCTCACGTTGCTTAAGTGCCAACAGCATTATGCATAACAGCTGCTAGTTCCAACCCCAAAGAAGAGAAGAAGGATATGTCATCTCCCTGACATGTAGCTGGTCGTCAAACCTCCATGCATATGTCATATCACATCACTGCCATTCAGTTCTGCTAGTATGGAATCTAATTAGGTAACTGATACTGATGTTACATTTCCTAAGTTCAGTTGTGACTTTTTTCTTTTGTTGCAGATCCTGTTTCATTTTTTTAACCATCTTCATTGAATTATCACTTGTGAAATAAGAAAATTTACATTTATACAAAGGTAATCAAACTGTATTAAATTAATATTAACAGACATTATACTTTACGTATATTGCTATACTTCCACCAGGATGTTATGTTTTTTGAGTTAGTTTTGGACTTACTTCGGGTAGGTACAGCAGCCTCCATGAAATCATCGACATGGTTGTACAGAGTTTCTGTGAATACTTTCGCATAGGCTGCTGCATTAAATGGGTTTGGAGGGGCATAACATTTTGTCAGGTTGTCAGATAAAAGGTAGTTTGCCTTGGAGTAGTTTCTGACTTTTAACGGTTTGCTGGGGTTTACAGAATTTATTCTTATTTCGAAGGAGACCGCTTTAGGGTCTGCCCTTAATAGACAGGACACAACACAGGAGGATGGTGGGTGCAAACCTATCCCATATTTATGAGTAACAGGTCCAATATGTTTGCACCTCTAGTAGGCATATGCACTAACTGGTCCAGGGTGTTTGAGTTTATGAAGTTTAGGAATCTCTATACTTGCAAATATGGAGTTGTGTAGGACTCCCAGTTTATAGGCAGATAATTAAAGTCCCTTAAGTGTATAGTATTTGGGTGAATGGTGAGTGTCACAAATAGGTCTAAGCAGGAGCTATGAGATTCATGAGACATTCATGGTGGCCTATAGCTTGCTAGGATATGGCATGTGACCTTATTTATGGTAATTTGGACATGTAGGAA
>NC_056729.1:189739078-189741578 GCF_019279795.1 Protopterus annectens
ATGTCTGAGAACAGAGCTCTCAGAATAAACAAGCCCCTGAAAAGTAGAGCAGAAGAATGCGTAACTAAATGAGCAAGACTGCTCATAGATGTTCGCATATCCCCACCAACAGTCCCCATGTGTTCAACAGCAACAGTACATTTAAAAAAAATGCAGAAACCCTTTTATTTATTTTTTTAAACCCCGAGTACAGCTAACCGTAGGTGTGCGGGTTTGCCCATCGCTTAGCTACAGTTAAAGCAGCTGAAAAGGCTGAAGAGGATAACAAGGAATATATATGCAAATGAAGCAGCACAGCAATAGTGTAGTGGTTAGAGCATCTGCCTAACAAACAGGCATTCCTAGTTTGAGTCCAACTGCAGCATATATCATTTTCCATGTGAAATCTGTATATGAACATATTTTAACAACTTATTGCCATATAACCTACATAATAACATTTAAATATGAACTGGAGTACTGCATTAAATGCACATGTGAAGTGTCAGTGTCATAATGAATAAGGCACTAGTAAGCAGGTATAAGCACAAATAAGCTGTAGTAAGCATGTTAAGTGTTTTTGAGCAGGGGTAAGCATTGCCTACACAGATTAAGCAAAGTAGAAGCTAACTGAGTGTAAGAAACTGTAACTGGAGGTTAGCAGTGCTTACCATCACTCAAACCTGCGCACAACTGCTTTAAAGTGCCTTAATCACTCTGGACCCAACAGCCCATGTTCTGCCCAGCAAAAAAAATAAACTGTCTTTGCAAGGCTCAAACTCAGGACCCTGTACACTATCGTCACAGCAGTTGACAACTAAGCCATCATAGCAATAGCTATGAATGAGGTATCAGCAGACTAATCCTCACCACAGAAAAATCAAACCAAACATGTGAATTGAATCCATGTACAGTGTGAAGTGGTATAACCTGCTACATAACATAAATATGTGAACTGGAGTACTGCAGTAAGCATAGATTTGAGGTGTTATTGCAATAAAGTGTAGAAGTCCCCAGGTCCCTATACAGTGTATGTACACATGAATCACGGATACCAGACACATATATAACCTGTAATGAAGAATAAATCATTGCCAAATGGCAAATATAGTGATAATCAACTATGAAGAAATGCTAACCGCAGCACAGCTCATGTTAGTAAGTGTAGGGGAGCCAATTCAATCTGCCTAGTGGTATACCTCTTTAAACAGTGCCAACCTTATGTAAGCAGGAGTGTCCATAGCTTAGCCTTTTCAAAACTGGCCAATCATGGCAAAGTGTGGGAAAATGGCCATATTTAAACCCTACAGGTGGGAATACGTCTCATAACTGGTTGTAGCTTCCTACTGCAGGCAGAATGGCTGGTGTGGGTAAAGGCACTCGATTCAGAGCACAGCACTGGGCATCCAGGAGTCAAAATTCATGGTATGGCTCCTGGTAAAACACCATGATCAGAGACTACTGCAGGGCCAGTACCAGGGCTCGCAGTACAAAACAGAGACCTGGGACAGTCTTGCCAGTGACCTCACCAGTGCCACAGGTATCCCCGGACCAGTGAGCAGGTCAGGCACCACCATGCTGACCTGAAGCGGTGGAGGGGGGATGTCCTGGAACAGTGGATCCAGGAGTCTCGGCAGATGGCCAATGCCCCAGTACTGAGTAAGTACACATTCTACTAAGTAGTAAATAATTGCCTAGCTTGTGTATACTATGGATAGGTATGGCTAAATATCAATGCATTTCTCTGATAGCTGCAGATGAGCGGGCTGCAAACCAGCAAGTCTATGATGCTAGGCTGCAAAGGCTGTGTCGCAAGGCAGGTTAATAATCAGTCTGCATGTATTGTCATAACAAAGAATATAAGAGCCTTAAAAAGTGTTGTACCAGTAGAAATAAATGTGTTAATAGTCTGTGAATAAAGGTATAACCCCTGGAGTGCTTCTGTTTACTCTTCTCTCATATGATTGTGACCTGTTCCATACTATAAATAGCACTGTTGTATCTTAAGCAGTGTCACACACACCGTGGTATGCAGATAAAATGGGTATGACGTCATGCATAACAATGTTGGAAGTGCCAAGAGGTCAGTCATATCGTACTAGTTAGGGAGGCTTAGATAGAAAACAGTCAAAAGCTTTGGATCAATTCCCTGATAGCACAGTGTACTGTGATGTTAGCAATAAGTTTTTGTCACACACAGCAGGGGTTCAACTCCTGGGAGTGCTACTAAGTTGTATGCATAATCATACCCCACAACTGTACAGACTGTGATACAATGTTCAGATAGAAAGCTGTTCGCATAATTACACCCAACAACTGTACAGAATTTGCTTGAATGTTCAAATTGTAGGTTGTATGCATACTTATACCCCACAACTGTTACAATCTGTCCAGCATGTCCAGATAAATGGCCCATATCACCAGCTTGGTACCCTGTTCCCCTGAAAATTCAGTGTGATGATCCAAGAAATGTAGGCAGCTGTCATTGACATATAACTGATAGTCAAACATGTTCATAGCC
>NC_056729.1:189746578-189799078 GCF_019279795.1 Protopterus annectens
TACAAATATGTGTCCTCTCTGAGTGTGCAGGTTCTCCTGTAAGAGGTATTGCTGCCTCCTGTCTGTATCACTGATGCCCACACACAGGAAGGATGTCCATCACACAGGAAATGTAAAGGGACCATGCCCACATACTGCAGGGATTTATAGTGGGAGGTTGCCATGACAGTGGTAATTGAATGTAGTACACATGTGTCATTGTATATGTACATATATTTCCATCATATGTCCTGGACATGGAGTGTAGCTGTACCCCAGCCCTTACAGTCCCAATGTCGTAGTGCAAAGGTATGCCAGGTATGTACAGCAAGTATATTACTAGACTGTTGCTACTGTCATTGGGAGTTTCTTCACAGACATGGTGTGTGTGGATGCTGAAATCTACTTATAACATGTGTGCCATTGGCTACTGACAGACATCCTAAGGAAGTCATTGTAAAGTACCGCTGCTTGCATGTAATGCCCCTGTGGAGTGCAGCAGAGATATTGGCCACTATATATGGATCTTCGGACACACTCTGTACAGTCCAGAGGCATACACATATTCCCTTAGTGCACCACATGTGTGCCAGACCAGACAATATGGGTGTAGTTAGCCATGTAGATGGGTATAACACATAACGACTGGTATGCATTTGGTGCTATAGGTGTTGGATTCACACACTCTTGTCTGGCCTGACACATAATGACTGCTGGTACAGGGGTGCCACGGACACATACTACCCACTAGATATTGACGTACATCTGTACAGCATCCCACTGCTCTGTCTGACATGCATGACATTTAGGGGAGGCCCGACAGCAGTACATCTGGCAAGTATTTGCACATGACATCCCACTGGTTAAGTACACTAAGCTGCTAGGCATGTAACAATGCACTGTGCAGGCTACAGGCAGACTGGCTCAACACTGGCCTACATCTTGTATGGGGGAATGCACATGTAGCTGCATATATAGCAGGCTCAAAAGCCATGTCACAGCACAGGGTAAGATACACCTGTGTGACAGTGCATAACCACAACCAATGTGAACATAGCCACAGCCACATATGGTAAGCTAGCATATTATTACAGTATATGGAATATCTGTTCTACATCATCCTCATATGTGCCTCTCACAGAATGTCCCTACATATACTGGGCTGCTACACAGTTTGGTCTGATGGTTGTCTGTGGTATGGGACATGTGTGTGTATGGCCCTACAAACATGCACGGCAAAATGGTACCATACAGTGGGTCAGCATGTAACATCTGATAGAAGGTGCGCTAGAACAATGACGTCTACCACAGTCTGTACACATTCTAAAGTACATATTAACAATACACACACTGCTGACATTCACCATCACTACACAGACCTCAGTACTGTACAAACATCCACAGAATGTCAAGCTTATGTCATGAAATATAACCCCTACTGTACATGACATGTGTAGCAATCTGATATATCACTGGCTTTTTATTAGATATGATAACACTATTTATGGTGTACAGCACATATGCACCACTTCATGCATGCCATATGTACAAAGGTTGAGAGTGGTGTGGCTGATAGCACATACACAGGGCCAGTATAGACATGTTGCTGTGATAACCTTGTATATTTTCTATTGTAACGGTGTTTGTTGCAACATATGTCCTATGAGGGATATGAAGTCAGTAACTGTCACGGCCTTCACCATCTACAGACTGCAATCCTCACACTACCTTCTGCATTCCACATATAGATGCACTGTGGCTAACACATGAAACCTCTGTAGCCCACTGCTATCACTGCATAGCTACTATCAGTGGCCAATATGCAGTGCACTACCCACATATTGGCCACTGCCTAGGCATGTGTGTTCATATGACACATGGGATGAGTGTGTGCTCTGGGTAATTGTTGGGTTGCTAACTTGGATTGGCTGGCATTGATGTCACATGTATGGTATGGATTTTCACCCCAGCCTCCCAGCTAATTTACATCTGTTATCCCTGTATGGTTGACATTGTGATATATAGTAGGGTCACCATAAAAGAAATAAGCAAAACCTCCTCCATATTGCCCACACAGGATACGAGTTACAAACATGCACACACACACACACACACACACACACACACACACACACACACACACACACACACACACACACACACACACACACACACCTGACCTCCTCCATATTGCCCACACAGGATACGAGTTACAAACATGCACACACACACACACACACACACACACACACACACACACACACACACACACACACACACACACACACACACACACAGACACACACACACACACACACACACACACACACACACACACACACACACACCTGTCATGTCTGAGAGTAGAACTCCTACCTAATTAGTTTATTACACGACAGCACTACTCAGTTATAGTATGTGCCATGGATATTACTGAAGTACTTTTTCCCCAAAGGTGTATTTCACAGTGAATGACATCAGCAGGATTTCCAAAGAAGGGCATTTCAACTGTACTGCAAGTGACTAGCCTAAAATACATTGCTCCCTACACAGACAGTGAGACATACTCAAAACATCCACAACTGACATGTGTGGGTATATAACCCCTGACCAAGGTCTATATCACACTACAGCATGAAGCAGTTATAGGCCACACCACAGGGACTACTAAAGAACTTCCTCCCCAAAGTTATACTTCACAATGAATGACATCAGCAGGATTGGCAAAGTAGGGCATTTGAAATGTATTGCGAGTGAGTAGCCTATGATGCATTGCTCCATACACAGACATTGCAACACTCACAAAACATCCAGAACTGCCATGGGTGAAGATGGAATCCTACCACAGTTCTAAGTCACTCTACAGCAGTACGCAGTTACAGGATGCGCTACAGAGATTACTGGGCTATTATTTTTCCAAAGGTGTATTTCTAGGTGAGTGACATCAGCAGTCTTGCCAAAGTTGAGTATATGAATTCTAAGGAGTGTGATTAATCTAAAAAGCATTGTTTGTTACTCAGTCACAGACAGACAGAGACACACAGATTCATACACAAACACAGACACAAATGCCAAGTATGGGGTTAGAACACCTACCTACTTTATCACACTGCAGCAGTATGCAGTTACAGGATGTGTTACAGGGATTACTAGGCTATTACTTTCCCAGAGATGTATTTCCAGGTGAGTGAAATCAGCAGCCTTGCCAAAGTTGAGTATATGAATTGTACGGAGTGTGAGTGCCCTAAAAAGCATTGCTCTCTACTCAGTCAGACACACACATACACAGATTCACACACCAGCAAACACACCCACAGTTGTCAGGTCTGGGTTTAGAACACCTACCTAACTACTTTATCAAACTACAGCAGTACACAGTTACAGGATGCGCTACAGGGATTAACAAGCTACTGCTTTCCCAGAGATGTATTTTCAGGTGAGTGACATCAGCAGCGTAGCCAAAGTTGAGTATATGAATTGTATAGAGTGTGAGTGGCCTAAAAAGCATTGCTCTCTACTCAGTCAGACACACACACAGCAACACAGTTGCCAGATCTGGAATTAAAACACCTGCCTAACTACTTTATCACACTACAGCAGTATGCAGTTACAGGACATGCTACAGGGATTACTAAGTTGTTATTTTCCCAGAGATGTATTTCCAGGTGAGTGACATCAGCAGCCTTGCCAAAGTTGAGTATATGAATTGTACAGAGTGTGAGTGGCCTAAAAAGCATTGCTATCTACTCAGTCAGACACATAGATAAACACAACTACACACAGTTGCTTGGTCTGGGGTTAGAACACCTACCTAATTACTTTATCACACTTCAGCAGTACACACTTACAGGATGTTTTATGGAGATAATTGGGCAATAATATTCCCAGAGGTGTATTGCTAGGTGAGTAACATCAGAAGCCTTGCCAAAGTTGAGTATATGAATTATACAGAGTGTGAGTAGCCTAAAAAGCATTTCTCTGTACACAGTCAGAGAGACATGCACACTAACACACACTCACCCAGTTGCCAAGTCTGGGGTTAGAACTACTACCTAACTAGTTTATCACTACAGCAGTATACAGTTATGAGATGTGCCATGGGGTTTACAGAGCTACAGCTCTCCCAAAGGTGTATTTCACATTGGATGACCTCAGCAGGCTTGTCATGATACTGCTATGGGGAGGGCGGTGTGTGCATTGGCTGTAGCCCATTCATGTAGGGTTGTCATGCCACATGCAGGTACACACGGGTCATATGCCACAGGTACGTGTATACAGCTACTAGGTGACTACTTCCTTGTACAGTCATGTTGCACAGCTGGCACGTGCACCATATAGTCTGTCATGCTGACAGATACTGGTGGCTAGTATCTGCAGTGAGTGACACCTGCACCTCATGTGTTTGGGGCCCTTTGGCTGTGTGCTGGGTGGGACAGATGGTTCCTTGTCACACTCACCCTCTTCCACACATTTATGTCTGTCTACCTTTAGCTTATTATAGTGTGTTGTCCTTACATATATGTCTGTATTCCCATCCACTGTGTGTGCAAGGCAGGAGTGGTGCATACTGACATGTGTTTGCAGTAAGAACTGCAACTGCCAGATATGTCTGGTCAACTGGTTTTGCAGACATGGCCTTCATGTGTTTAAGTGTGTGAGCATGCCCAGTATGGCCATCTATATTGCATGTGTGGACCAAGTCCAGGTAGTTTGAACTGCGGTGCTGACCTTTGTGTTGTACACCAACAGGTAACATGCTATGTCTGCAGGGTATACATCAGTCATTTGGCATTGACTGTTGCTACATTTCTGCATAGCGGGGGGGGGGGCACCTGACTATTTCTACATTTCTACACAGGGGTGGGGGAGCACACCTGACTGTTACTATAAGTTTAAGTAGGATGGTGGGGCATACCTGACACTTTTACACATTTGCTAGACTGTACTGGTATGTTGGGTACACCATTTCAGTCTGTGGTCTTACCTATCGTGCTAGCTAGAGGCATACCAGTGTACTACAGATTTTAGCTTTAACTACCTGCATATTAGTTTCTGGCTTCCTAGCCTTCACAACTTACATCCAACTGCCTGACCTGCTGTAATCTGTCTGTGTAGGCCTGCTGGAGGGTTTAACCACAGGGCTCATTCAGAGGCCATAGTACAGCATTTGTTTGTGTTTGTCTACACCTATCCTGATGGCTGTGACTTTTGTTGGGTTTGTGCCACCCCCAACTGGCATGTGTGAGTCACTTACCTTGTGAGTGTCCCAGTTTTGAGGGTGGTGCTGCAGGGCTGCCTATGTTGGATGCACACAGGACACTCCCTATACATTGTTGAGCACAGGCAATGTCATGCTTGGCATCCCTTTTACTGTATGTGCGAGTCAGAGAGAGGTGTCACTCCCTTGGTCCCCTACTGTGTCAGTGCATGTGCTATGCATTGCCTCTTTGCAAAGGCCAGGGCATACTGGGCATGCCTCTTTCTGCCTACTGGGGCAGGCTCAGTTTGTTCCTCCTCTGAGTCACTCTGTGCCTGTGCAGGCCTTGGCACTGGTGGGGGGCTGTGCAGCTGTTTCCACAACATCATATTGTGCAGCATGGCACATACAAGGACAATTTAGGTACATGTAGTTGGTGAGTATTGCAAGGCTCCACCGGATATGTCCAGGCACTGGAACCATGACTTGAGCATCCCAAACATACGCTCTATTATGATTCGTGTTGTGCATGTGCCTCATTATGGAGTTCTTGTTCGGGTGTGTGTGCATTTCTGATGGGTGTCGTCAGCCATGGCTCCAGTGCGTATCCAGCATCCCCACTAGGTGACAGTGTGGGATGTCCTCACTGGCAAATGTCTGGTACAGGTGCATCAGATGCCAGATGTGGGAATTGTGGTAGCTTCCAGAGCAGCCAGCACACACATTCCTTATTATGCCCTGGACATCGCACACAACCTGGCAGATGATGGAGGGGAAGCCCTTGCGGTTGATGTAGACCCTATCCTGCTCACCTGGTGGTGCTTTAATGTATATGTGCGTGCAGTCTATTGCACCCACTACCTCAGCGTATTCTGCTATTTGGTGGAAGAGACTCATATTGCTGGCCAATGCCTCACGGGTGATGGGAAAATATACGTGCTCACTGACATGTGCTGACATGGCATCCAAGAACTGGTGGAGTACTCTGGATGCTGATGCCTGTGAAATCCACATCATATCCCTAGTTGGCCTTTAGAAGGTACCTGTAGCTAGTATTCTTAGGCCTGCACATACCTTGCTATCCACTGGGATGTGTTCCCCTCTGTTAGTTCTGTGTGTGAGGCGTGGCCGGCACAGCTCAACAATTTGCTGTAGGAGGTCCCTATCCACCTTATAGTGGGACATGTAACTATGCATTAGCAGGCAATCCTATGAAAATGAGGGAAAGGTTAGTGAATCCAGGATATTCCCAGGGTGTGAGGCAGGTACCAAGAGTGTAAGAGTATAAATGGCCTTCTACTTGGCCATTGGCATGCTTCCTCAGTGATATGCAGCCTTGATTTGGAGCTGTCATGGCTCCGTTTTGTAGATTGCTGAACTGTACTTGGTTACTGACCGAGTACATTTCTGCACAATGCACTCGTCCTGCACAGATGGCTGCCAGCTTCCTGGATAGCTTATTATCCTCATTTGCATGGTTTTCACCTGAAAATGAGGGTAATTTGCATACAGGGGCTCGGTCCATGCATGATTAATGTAAGCGCTCACATGTACTTCCCGGGAGCGTGTTCCTGGATCGCACGTCAGACATATTGCTGAAAATAGCACTTAAACTAATCCTGCATGCTATAATGGGCTTTGTAAATCCAAAGGAAAGTTTTTTCCCATGCAAACAGGACTAAATTAGCATAATTAGGAACATAGGAGATGCCCATGGCCACCCCAATAATTTGTTTGTTAAACTCTCCATTAAAAAAGATGTAACTATTGTCTAACACCACATTTAAAAACTCCAAAAAAGAGCAATGTCCTGGTTAGATAAAAATTTGTTAGTAGAAATAACTTCCCCAAATAATTCAGTCCCTTCCTTCTGCAGGATACAAGTAAAAAGATCCACAATATCATGTGTGAGAAAAATCAGATTGAGACTCCTTAATTCACCCTTCAACCTCTCTAAAAATTCCCAAGATGCTTTAAGCATAGGAGATACAAAAAAAAAAAAAACATTGTTGTCAACTTTATGTTAATGAATGCAGCTAGGGGGTAAGTTTTAGAATTGTGGGCCACCACAATAGGTCCAAAGGGAGGTTACATATATTCTTGTGAATCTTTGGAAGTCCAAAAAATGGTGGGAATAGTGGGTTGCAAAACATACAAAAAATGATAAAGACTCTCTCCCAGATTCACAAAAGCTTGCACGGAATGCAAGATGAGTGCAGGAGCTCACGCAGGCAATATGTCTGCCGTGTGATCCAGGAATAGCCGGCAGGGGTGTGCACGAGAGCTCCAGCAGTAATCCTGCATGGACTAAGCCCTGGTATGCAAATCACCACATTTGCAGGAGAAATCCATGCAAATGAGGTGATTTTGCAATCCAAGAAGCTTGCAATAGCTGAAACAGCTGCAGCAGGAACAGCATGGGGCAGGGCCACACAGCCCCCACCAGTGCCAAGGCCTGCACAGGCACAGAGTGACTCGGAGGAGGAACAACCTGAGCCTGCACCAGTAGGTAGAAGGAGACATGCCCAGTATGCCCTGGTCTTGGCAAAGAGGCAATGCATAGCACATACACTGACACAGTAGGGACCCAGGGAATGACACCTCTCTCTGACTCATACATACAATAAAAGGGATGCCAAACATGACACTACATGTGCTCAACCATGTATAGGGAGTGTACTATGTGCATCCGACATAGGCAGCCCTGCATCACCACTCTCAATACTGGGACACCCACAAGGTAAGTGACTCACACATGCCAGTCGGGGGAGGGCATACCCAACAACAGTCACAGCCAGCAGGATAGGTGTAGACAAACAAACAAATGCTGTACTATGGCCTCTCAATGAGCCCCATGAGTAACCCCTACCCCAGCTGTACACAGACAGACAACAGCAGGCCAGCCAGTTGGATGTAAGTTGTGAAGGCTAGGAAGCCAGAAACGAATATGTAGGTAGTGAAAGCTACGATCTGTAGTACACTGGTATGCCTCTAGCCAGCATGATAGGTAAGACCACAGACTGAAATGGTGTACCTGACATACCAGTACAGTCCTAGCAACTGTGTAAAAGTGTAAGGTGTGCCCGACCATCCTATGTACACTTATTGTAACAGTCAGGTGTGCCCCCCCACCCCTGTGTAGAAATGTATAAACAGTTTGGTGCCCCCCCCCAACTATGCAGAATTGTAGCAACAGTCAATGCCAAATGACTGATGTGTACCCTGCAGACACAGCATGTTACCTGTTGGTGTACAACACAAAGGTCATCACTGCAGTACATACCACCTGGATGTGATCCACACATGCAATATAGATGGCCATACTGGGCATGCTCACACACTTAGAGGAATGAAGGCAATGGCAGTCAACAACATACTGAAAGCCAATACTGGGCATGCTCACACACTTAAACAC
Organism: Protopterus annectens; assembly: GCF_019279795.1. Taxonomy (NCBI): domain Eukaryota; kingdom Metazoa; phylum Chordata; order Ceratodontiformes; family Protopteridae; genus Protopterus; species Protopterus annectens. The sequence goes on from NC_056729.1 coordinate 189,755,170, forward strand.
AAGAAAGCCATGTCAGCAAACAACAGTGGACCAGACATATCTGGCAGTAGCAGTTCTCAGTGTAGACACATGTCAGTATGCACCACTCCTGCCTTGCACACACAGTGGATAGGAATACAGACATATATATGAAGACAACATACTATAATAAGCCAAAGGTAGACGGACATAGATGTGTTGAAGAGGGTGACCGTGACAAGGAGCCATCTGGGCCTGTCCCACCCCACACACAGCCAAAGGGCTCCAAACACATGAGGTGCAGGTGTCATTCACTTCAGATAGTAGCCACCAGTATCTGTCAGCATGACGGCATACTGCAAGTGCCAGCTGTGCAACATGACTGTACAAGGAAGTCGTCACCTAGTAGCTGTATACACTAACCTGTGGCATATGACCCCGTTTGTGCCTGCATGTGGCATGTCAACCCCTACATGAATGGGTTACAGCCCATGCACACACCGCCCACCCCATAGCGGTATCATGACAAGCCTGCTGTGGTCATCCAATGTGAAATACACCTTTGGGAGAGCTGTAGCTCAGAAATCCCCATGGCACGTCCCATAACTGTGTACTGCTGTACTGATAAACTACTTAGGTAGTAGTCCTAACCCCAGAATTGGCAACTGTGTGACTACGTGTATGTGTGCATGTCTCGGTCTCTGCCTGTGTACAGAGAAATGCTTTCTAGGCTACTCACACTCAGTACAGTTCATATACACAACATTGGCAAGGCTGCAGATGTCGCGCACCTAGAAATACACCTCTGGGGAAATTATAGCCCAGTTATCTCCGTAGTGCGTCTTGTAACTGTGTACTGCTGTAGTGTGAAAAAGTAGCTAAATAGGTGTTCTAACCTAAGACCTGGCAATTGTGTGAATGTGTGCATCTGACTGCTTAGAGAGCAATACTTTTTAGGCCACTCACACCCCGTACAATACACATACTCAATCGACTTTGGCAAGGATGCTGATGTCACTCACCTAGAAATACACCTCTGGGGAAATCATAGTTTAGTAAACTCTGTAGTGCATCCTGTAACTGCATACTGCTGTAGTGTAATAAAGTAGTTAAGTAGGTGTTCTAACCCCAAACCTGGCAATTGTGTGTGTGTCTGACTTTGAAGAAAGCAATGCTTTTTAGGACACTCACACCCCGTACAATACACATAATCGACTTTGGCAAGGCTGCTGATGTCACTCACCTAGAAATACACCTCTGGGAAAATCATAACCCAGTAATCTCCATAGCGCGTTCTGTAACTGTGTACTACTGTAGTGTGATAAGTGGTTAGGTCGATGTTCCAACCCCAGACTTGGCAAGTGTGTGTGTGTGTGTGAATTTGTGTGTGTCTCTGTCATACACTGAGTAGAGAACAATGCTTTTTAGGGTACTCTCACTCCTTAGAATTCATATACTCAACTTTGGCAAGGTTGCTGATGTCACCCACCTAGAAATACACCTCTGGGATGGTTGTAGCTCAGTAATCTCTGTACCATGCCCTGTAACTGCTTACAGCTGTAGTGTGATCTAGAACCATGGTAGGGTTCCATCTCCACCCATGGCAGTTCTAGATGTTTTGTGTGTGTTCCAATGTCTGTGTATGGAGGAATGCATTATAGGCTACACACTCACAGTACATTATGAATGCCCTACTTTGGCAATCTTGCTGATGGCATTCATTGTGAAATACACCTTTGGGGAAGGGTTTCTCTAGTAATCCCTGTGGTGTGTCCTATAACAGCTACATGCTGTAGTGTGATATAGACCTTGGTCAGGGGTTCTATACCCACGCATCAGTTGGTGATGTTTTGTGTGTGTCTCACTGTCTGTGTATGGAGCAATGCATTTTAAGCTAGTCACGCACAGTACAGTTGAAATTACCTTTTTTGGTAATCCTGCTGACGTCATTCAATGTGAAACACACCTTTGGGGAAAAAGTACTTCAGTAATGGCTGTGGCACTTGCTATAACTGCGTAGTGTAATCAGCTAGTTAGATAGGGGTTCAACTCCCAGACATAACAGGTGTGTGTGTGTGTTTGTAACTCGTATCATGTGTAAAGGTGGGTGTGAGTGTGTGACAGCTGTGGGCAATGTGAAGGGGGTTTTGCTTATTTATTTTATGGAGGCCCTACTATATATCACAATGTCAACCATACAGGGAAAACAGATGTAAATTAGCTGAGAGGCTGAGGTGCAAAGCCATACCCATAGATGTGACATCAAGGCCAGCCACTTGTTTGGCTGTGGGGGGATGCCTATTCATACAAGACGTATAGTGTATGGGGCCTCTCAACCCCATTAACGGTGCATGTGGACATATGTGTAATTGTTAATCTGCCATTGCTATCTACAAATGTATGGCCATATATACCTATATAGATTTATACATCTGCTAATATATATATATATATATATATATATATATATATATATATATATATAAAACTATGTCTGTATACACCTACATAGATATATATTTGCGTAAACATATGTAACATGCTGTGTATATGTAGACATATAGGTGTAGACACATATATGTGTTGATTTAGGCATATGCATGTATATATATGCATAAAGGTTTAAGAATCAATATATATATATATATATATATATATATATATATATATATATATATATATATATATGTTGTATCTGTTTAGATATTAAAATAGGTACATACACATACATCTAGATGATGGTATACATTCTCTGTACTGTTGCATGACTGGAGTGGATGATATGTTTCTGCAAACATCATATCTCTTTCTATTTGTCATGGCTTAGTGTTAAATCACTTTGTCAATGGTGTGTAGGGTCCTTGGTTTGAGCCTTGCAAGAGCTGCTTATTTTGTTGCTGGGCAGTACAAGGCTCATTGGATACACAAGTGATTAAGGCACTTTACAGCCGTTGTAAACAGGTTTGGGCGGGTTTGCGTGGAGCTAAGCAATGCCTACACAGGTTAAGCAATTTAGCAGGTAACTGAGTATAAGTAACTGTAACCAGACTTTAGCACTGCTTACCTCTGTGCAAACCCTCACAAACCCGCCTACAACTGCTTTAAAGTGCCTTAATCACCTTGTATCCATTGTCCCTTGTTCTGCCTAGCAACAAAATAAAATAACGCTGCTAGGCTCAAACCCAGGACCATGCACACCATAGCTCAAGTGATTTACCTCTAAGTCATCTCAGATACCCATAACTCTCCTGTATTCACAAACATATCATCCAGCCGAGTCATACAACAGTACAAAGAATGTATTCCAATATGTAGATGTATGTGTGCATGAAAATATATTAATGTCTAAACAGATACAGCATATTGATGTATGTATCTATATATATATATATATATATATATATATATGTATATATATATATATATATATATATATATATATATATATATATATGTATATATATATATAGATATATATATATATATATATATATATGTGTATATATATATATATATATATATATATATATATATATATATATAGGTATAATTGGATGTACATCTGTAGATAAAGTGGGAACATAGCAGAAACATATATGTCCACATGCTCCATTAATGGGGTTGACAGGCACAAACAACATACGCCATTCACAAATAGGTATTCCACCCCACAGCCAAACACATCTGCCCTGGAATACACTACCAACTGTTGCAGATCCCATAACCAGGACCTTACACGGCATGGGCACAAGATGTTAACAGTACTCCATCCCACCTGTATGATGTCAGACTAGTATCAGTAACATTTCATGCAGTACAGTCAGGCTCATTGCGACTCTCATTCTGCAGACATCTGTTACCTTTGTTAGCCAGAGTCCCATACCATTGGCCTGTACTACAACAGTTGTCCCAGGACTGAACCTTGAGGTACTCCACTTGTCACTTGTCTGAGGATGGATTTGGGGTCAGTTACACCTACAGTTTGGGATCTGTCAGTAAGCCATTTGGCAAACCAGCAAGTGGCATAGGGATGTATGGCCGGATTAGTATGTTAATCTGTTTCCAGACTGGGGGATGGTGTTGAAGGGCTTGGCGAGGTCCACATAGGCTTTGTGGACTGCCTTACCCTCTTCAACAGCTATGCAGACTGACTCAAAGCAGTCAACCATTTCAGGAGACAAGACTGGCCCTCCATGTGCCCAATCTGTGTGTGGTCCAGTGTTTGAGGGCTGCCAATGTCTGCATTCCAAACATCCCTGATAATGCATTCCATGGCCATGCAGAACAGGCTCGTCAGACTGATATGACATTAGTCCCAGGGTCACAGGTGGATCCACCTTGTGGAGTGGGGTAACTGCAGCTGTGCACCTCTCAGTGGGCACCAGGCCTGATGCAAGGCTATGATTACACATGACTGTTAGGTGAGTTGCCATTCCATTTTGTAGTTCATGTAATACACAGCCCAGGATGTCATCTGGTCGCATGGATGCTGTATTCTTAGTTGTGGGTAGTGTGTTTCCTGCCTGTGTGGCCATGATTACTGGGCAATGGAACCCTTTACATTTTGACATGGCCCCTTTTGTGGGTGTGAGGGGGTGAATGTGGCACTAAATCAATCTGCCAGAATATTGGCACATTTCGTGGGAGCAGACTGTGTAATGCCATTCTGTTGTGGCTCAGAGCACTTCTGAGATTTGCCAGTTAGAATTTGGACATAACTATAGAATGTTGTGTGGTTGTCTATGGAATCTATGGCAATTTTAATTACATAATCAGCTTTGGAGGATTCCATGAGGGATCTCAATGTCTTACTTGGGCTGGTAAGGGAGTTTTTAGCATCCTGGAATTATCTCTTTTCCTTCAACAGTGTCTACCATCTGTTGTATACTTTGTTACAAGAGACCACCAGACTTGCTTGATTATTTGGGAGGTGTGCACCGTGATTCTATGTGGGATGTCAGGAATCATGCAAAAGTGGCTGTGCTCATACAGTGCCTTAGTGCAGCATTCATCAGTTAAACTGTCAGCTCCTGTTTCCATGGGTGTGACAAACATTTTCACTTCTGCCTTGAGTAGCATGGAGTTGGCCTCAGAGAGGTCTTTTACATTTTATGGACAACTGTATATACATTCCTTTCACATGTTCAGTTTGATTAGCCTATGGTGGGATTGCTTTGGTGGAACTGCAGTCCCATGTACTGTTGTGATGGCTGACTAGTTAATTACTGTGAGTATATTGTACAGGGTCCTGGGTTCATGACTTGCACAGGCAGGTTATTTTTGTTCTAGCCAGAACAGTGGTTAATGCATACAGACTAATTAGGACAATTTAGGTTAGTCACACTCAATAAAATTCAAATGCTCTACTTTGCCAATCCTGCTGATGTCAATTACTGTGAAGTACACCTTTGGGGAAAGAGTACTCCAGCAATCTCTGTGGTGCATGCTATAACAGCGTAATGCTGTAGTGTGATAGGGAACTCTGATAGGGGTTTTATTCTCACATGTGGGAGTTGTGGATGCTTTTGTCTTTGTTCCTATGGCTGTGTAGAGAGCAATGCATGTATGGCTAATCACATTCACTACAATTAATTCACTCTACTTTGGCAGTTCTGCTGATGTCACTCACTGTGAAATAAACCTTTGGGGAAAAGGTATCCCACTAATCTTTGTGGTGCATTCTGTAATGGCATAGTGCTGTAGTGTAATAAATAGTTAGGCAGGGGTGCAAATCCCAGATATGATGCTCATGTCTGTCTTAAGGTGCTGATGTATGTCATTCATGTTCTGTGTGGAGGTAGTTGTGAGTGTGTGATAACTGGACTCAATGTTGAGTGTGTTTGTCAATATTCTTATATGGTGCCCCTAGGATAAATCACAATATCCACCATGCAGGGATAACAGATGTGATACCAGTACGTAGTCAGTCACAAATTCAAAACCCGGGACGGGGAGGTGTGTGACACAGACTCACCTTTTACTCTCCCAACACACCCTGACTTATCTTTGCCTCTGTCTGCCTATCTCACTCCCTCTCTGGTGGATGTGGAGACCTACACCTGCTTTGCTTAGGCATGTGTATTGTCAGCGATGCTCATGATCAGCTGATGGCCTCTGCACAGATTACAGCCCTCCTCTAGCTAATTGCATGTGGAGCAGCTGTGGTAACAGTCCCATGGCCAATTGCATGGAAACACACTTCAGTATCTAGGAACATTCTTACTGGTGTTGGGCCTTATCATTCACTATGAGCAGGAACTAGATCTGTTTGGCAAACAGCATTATAGATGGATTGGGGACTTACCTCTGACAACATACACTGTGGAAACAGGCCATCATACAGGAGGGGGATGTGCCTGTCCGGACTACAGAGTGTAAGTGCCGCTATACTGCAATTGGGGTACTATTGGTTTAACAGGGTGTGTGTGGATATGGCTGTCCTACATGTTTTAATACTTGTCATGTCAGTGCTATGCTTATGAGGAATCCCCATCTGTAGAGTCATCTGCAGACTGGGCAGTGTGTGGTGCCTTGTGTTCCTTGTGTTACCCACAGAGCACCTATCTCTCAACTGCAGAAGGTAGTGTGAATATTGCAGTTAGTAGATGATGACAGCCGGGAGAGTTACAGACGTCATATCCCTCATAGGACATATGTTGCATCAAACCCTGTTACGACTGGAAATGTATGAGGTCATCACAGTGACATGTCAATATTTGGCCTGTGTTTGTGCCTCCAGCCACAACCCTGTCAACCTTTGTGTATATGTCATGCAGTAGGGGGTGCATATGTTCTGTACACCATATTCAGTGACAGCATATCTGATAAGCCAGTGAGATATCAGACTGCTACATGTTATGTATAGCAGGGGTTATATTTGAGGATATAACCTGGGCATTCAGTGGTTGTGTGTACAGTACTGAGGTATGTGTAAGTCTGGTAATTGTTGACAGTGTGTGTATAGTACATATGTACCTTGGCCTGTGTAGAGACCGTGGTAGATGTCATTGTTCTTGGTCCTGTTCTATCTGATGTTACATGCTGCTCCACTGTATGTCACCTTATCAGGTTACATGTTTGTAGGGGCAAACACACACATGTCCCAAACCACAGACAGCCATCAGACCACACTGTGTAGTGGCCCAGTATATGTAGGGTTGATCTGTGAGTTGCTCATATGAGGATGATCTACATCAGATAGTCCATATACCATGATAGTATGCTAGCTTACCATATGTGGCTGTGGCTGTGTTCACATTGGTTGTGGTTATGCACTTTCACACAGGTGTCTGTTATTCTGTGATGCAAATGCCTGTAGAGCATGATATCTATGCAGGTACATGTGTATTCCCACATAGGAGATGTAGCCCAGTGTTGAGTCAGTCTGCCTGTAGCCTGCACTGTGCTTTGTTACATGCCTAGAAGCTTACTGTACTTCTCCAGTGAGATGTCTTGTCCAGATACTTGCCAAATGTATGCTGCCTGGCCACCATGACAGTCATGTATGTCAGACAAAGCAGTGGGATGCTGTTCAGATGTATGTCAGTAACTAGTGGATAGTATGTGGCCATGGCACCTCTGTACCAGTGGTTATTATGTGCCAGGACAGACAAGGTTGTATGAATGCATAACCTATGGGGGCAAATGTATACCAGTATGTACGTGTTATACCCATCTACATGGCTGGTAACATCCACATTGACAGGCCTGGTCCACATGTCTTGCATGAAGGGGTTCTGTGTATACCCCTGGACTGACCCAAGTGTGTCAGACTGTCCACATATATTGGCCATATTGCAGCTGTAGTCCACAGGCACGTTACTGTGCCAGCAGTGGTACTGTACTATGATGACCGTAGGATGCCTGTAAGTAGCTAATGGCGCACATGTTAAAAGAAGATGTGGCCTCCCACACACACCATTTCTGTGAAGACTATCCCTATTACAGTAGCAATAATCTACAAATATACTGAGAGGTTGTGACTATTGGGGCTGAGGTAGGACTCCACTCCATGTGCAGGACATATGGTGAACATATATGAATAAATAAGTATACATATATCCATATAGATATGTACACATGTACATATCTTGCATACTGTATGACAACAGTTGTGCACATATGTGCCTGTGTTCCAGCCTCTGTTCTCCACCTACATACCAGGTTTTGCACATATGACATGCTCTCAGGGGTTGTTATGTAGTGGGCTGTGTGTATGTCATGCTGTCATTCCTGCCATCACTCCACTGCTGTGTGTCCCCCACACATACTGGGGGGTTGGGGGACATATATGTGTGGGTTTCACCTACACAATACATGTGTGCCCTAATGCACTCCAAAGATCAGTGTATGTTACAGTGGTACATGGCCCAGCATTAGTGAGTGTAGGGGGGGTGCACCATGACTAACCTAGGCTGTTACAACATGTGTGGGTATCTGGGATAGGCTGCCTTAAGTTATCTGGATGTACATTACCATACAATCCACCTTGGTTAAAAGCAGGCCTACTGCCTCCTGCCATACGGGATGTCCTGTTTGTCAGTGTGATTGTGAAGGTGTCAAGTATACCTTGTTATGTAACACATACATGCCATTGTGTCAACTGGGGTCTGTCCCCCCTAGGGATTGTGTACAGAGTGTAGATAGAGACTGCTGAACTATACATCTGCATTACATACTGGTGATTGAATGGTATGCTGTGGCCCAGTCTGTCATTACAAATGTACTACTTGGAGGCCTCAGCTTGGACAGCAACATATGTCAACCTTTCCAGACTACTGTCTTAGTATAACTGTTTCACAGTTGCATTACACTACTTATATGGATGTCAGTGTCTAAACAGCTATATGACATGGCATATACAACTGTCATAGTACACAAATGAAGCTTTTACATTCATTTATGCACACCTGTGTCTGGTGTTATACCCTTTGATATCTCTGTGGGTATGTGTTACAGGCTATGAATGTCATTCGTATGGGTGGCTCATACAGTTTCCAGTTGGTAAGGTGGTGACTGTAGGAATACTGGCTGCTCCATATTGTGTGCACGTACTACATATGTATATTACTGTACAAATCTCTGTGTGTGTATGTGTAGCTACATATATATATATATATATATATATATATATATATATATATATATATATATATATATATATATATATACATACCTGTATCTGCATATATGTGTCTGTGTATATGTATCCTGGGGATGGCCATGTCATGTCTGGTCCTGGTTATGGGACCTGCAACACTTGGTACTGTATTACAGAGGGGTCGTGCTTGGTTGAGGAGGTATACCTATACGTACCAGATGTATATTGTGTGGGGACTCTCAACCCCATTAACGTTGCATGAGGATATATATGTTTTGTTATTTCCCCATTATCTACAGATGTATGTCCGTATATACCTATATATGTAAATCTATCTATTTATCTATATATATATATATATATATATATATATATATAGGTTAATAGGTTCATAGGGTGATACTAGGCTATCTGCCCTAGGGCATTTATAAGTCTAGCCAGAGTGTGTTTGGCTTTCACCACCCTTTTAGATTAGTTGACTGTGCCTCTGTATAGTAGGTCACAGAAGGTAGCCCTTTTAAGGTTAGTTTACTGTACCTCTGTCAAGCAGGGACACAGAAGAGATCCCAGGGGTAAACGTATGATCTCCCATCCACTCGTCAATATTTCTCTTGAAGAGGGTCAGTGAGGGGCTCTGCCTAACATGGATTGGGATTTTGTTCCAGAGTGAGGGGAGCCTTTGGGATATGAATCTGTCCCTCCAGCATGTCCTATTTATTTCTGTGCTGAGGTTCAAGTCCCTGGAGCGTGTAGCTCTAAGGGATTTGGATTTCCTGAGGTGAAGCATGTCCATTAATTCTGGGTTGGACATGGCTTTATACGTCAGACACAGATTGCCTCTGAGTAGGCGGTATGCAACTGAGTAGAGCTGGAGTTTCTTTAGCCGAACTGCATAGGGCATCTGTTTGAACCCCTTGATCCTCTTGGTGAGATACTTTTGCGGTCTTTCCAGTTGCTGAAGGTGTCGGGTAAGGTACATCCCAAACGGGGCATTGTACTCAATTATGGGCCTGATAAGTGATGAGTAGAGGGGCACAATGACCTCTCTTGATCTAGATGTGAACCCTTTCATGATAAGGTGGGCTATATAGAAGGTTTTTCTAACCACTTTGGCAACGTGATTGTCAAAGGAGAGATTGCTATCTACTTGGGTCCCCAAGTCCATAATTACTTCTTCCGTACTTAATGAATTACAACCTATGTGGTAATTTGTGGGCACTGTTTTTCCCAAAGGGGATGACTATGCACTTTTTGGCATTTAGCTGTAGGCCATGGCTCTGGCACCAGTTATCCGTCTCTGTGAGACCCTTTTGGAGGATGCTTGTGTCAGTCGGAGAGTCGATTACAGCACCCAGTTTTCAGTCATCTGCGAACTTGGTCAGCCATAGTCCACCCATGTTAGCCTGTACCTCAGAGAAATATATACTGAACAAGAGAGGTCCCAGGATTGAGCATTGTGGGACACCACTTGTAATTGGTTTAGAGAATGACATTGCACCTGCTATTCTGACCATGTGGGTTCTATCCCTGAGCCAGTTTGCAACCCATCTTGTGACATAGGGGTTGATATTTAAGCTGGTGAGCTTATGTATGATACCCGAGTGGGGTATTGTGTCGAAGGCTTTTGCGAGGTCCAGGTAGCCTGTGTGGTCTACCTTCCCTTCATCTATGGCTTTGGTAACTGTTTCAAAGAAGTTGACCAGGTTCAAGAGGCAAGATCTGCCCTTAACGAAGCCAAATTGGATAGGATCCAGTGTCTGGAGGTTCCCAATGTCTTTGTTTATGATTTTCATGATGATACGCTCCATAGCTTTGCAGACCAGGCTAGTCAGGCTTATAGGGCGATAGTTTCCGGGGTCTGTTGTGGCACCAAATTTGTGGAGTGGGACCACTGTTGCTGTAAGCCATTCCTTGGGAACATATCCTGTAGTAAGGCTGAGATTGAACAGTGACTTTATATGAGGGTTTAGTTCTTCTTGGAGCTTGTGCATGACGCAGCCCAGGACACCGTCTGGTCCTATTGATGCTGTGTTTTTTGCTTTGGAGAGGGCAGCTCTCACCTGTGCATCTGTGGTCTCAGGAAGGCTACACTCTGTTGGGATAGACATTTGCTCTTTTGGGAGGGAAGGGGGGGAGTTTGCACTGAACCTTTCTGCCAAGATTTGGCAATGACTGTGGGTTCAGTGTATTTTTTGTCATTTTGCACTAACTCAGAGTATATCTGGGAGTTGCATCCCAGGTTTCTGACATAACTAAAGAAGGCCTTGTGATTATCTTTAGTGTCTTGTGCAATTTTTCTTTCGAAGCTGGCCTTAGATGATTTTATGAGGGATCGTAGTTTCTTGCTAGTACTGATCAGTGACACCTTCCCTTTTTGGGATTTTGCTCTGTTATGTAGTAGCTTTCTCCTTCTGTTGTATAGCTTATTTATGGCTGGGGTTCACCAGACAGGTCTCCTGCCTTTGGAGGAGTGAGTCTTGGTTTTATTTGGGATAGCATGCTCCATGTATTTCTGTAGGTGTCCATAGAATGCTTTTGTAAAGGATTCTGCATTTTGGGCCGTATTTTCCACTGGCTCGGGGGCTTTGAAGGTTTCCACCTCTGTTTTGAGAAGTGCGAAGTTTGCTTTTGAGAAGTTCTTCACCGTGGTTTCCTTGGTTAGGGGTGGGGATGGAATATGGATTTCCAGTGAGATTTGTTTATGGTCTGATCTTACCAATGAGGGGTATACCTCTGGTGTGGAACATAGAGATCCCATGTTGGTGATGACCAGATCCAATATGTTTCCCCCTCTTGTGGGAGTGGTGACCAGTTGTTCCATAGCATTTGAGTTTATAAATTCTAGGAACCGTTGGGCGAGGGTGTTTGGGCTTGAGTAGTTTTCCCAATCGATGTTTGGGTAGTTGAAGTCACCCAATATAACAGTGTTTGGAGAGACCTTCATATTCTCCAGTGTTCTCAGGAAAGCCGAGTGAGGTTCCTGTGTTTGGGAGGGTGGTCTGTAGCAGGCTACAAACTGAAAGGAAGTTTTGCCCACTGTTAGTTGCACATGGATGGTCTCTGATGCTTGGAGCAGTGCCATTAACCTGGAGGTGTGGGTATCTTTGATAAATATGGATACTCCCCCTCCTTTTGTGGTTCGGTCTGAGTTTTGGGGCCGGAAAGCATGGTATGAAATATAGCCTGTTAGTGCTGGGGTGCTCTCGGGAGCCTTGAACCAGGTTTCTGATACTGCACAGATATCAATATTCTCCATACTGAGGAGAGACTCGAGTGCGTGTATCTTGAGGTTTAGACTTCTGGCATTGAGCAGCATTACCCTTAGTTTTTTTTTTTCTTTGTGTTGTCTATGGGGGTGGGATTGTCTTTTGAGCCTTGCCTAAAAAAGGCACTATGGGGGAGGCAAGAGCCTTTGCCAGTATTCGAAAACCCAGGGGTGACAGGTGCAAGCCGTCCCTAATGAAGCAACGTGGCTTGTCGAGCATGTCATCCCAGGCTGACAGACACTGGATCCTTTTTGAATGACACAAATACTTTAACCAATTGTTAAAATTAATCATTTTGTCTTTATACTGTGGCATCATTCTTGGTGAGGGTAAGATGCTACTCAAGGTCAGAGTCATACCGGCCTGGGCTACATGATCAAAGAGCTCCTGTGCATCTTTTTTCATGTAGTCCAGGGAGGTACGTCTCAGGTCATTCACACCAGCATGGACAATGACGGAGTCATACTTGTACTTGCTTTGGAGTGACCTGAGTGCTTGTGTTATGTGGCAGATCCTGGCACCCGACAGGCAGCTTACAGTGACCTTCTCCTTGTTCAGTGGGATGTCAGTGTGTCTGACAATAGAGTCACCTATTACAAGTTTATTAGGTGTGTTGTTCAGCCTTAAGGGCTGTGACTGTGTAGCACACTGACTTTGTGAGCTATGTGCTACGTGGATATTGTTTCGTGGTAGGTGGTGCTTGGATGTCTGCTTTGGAGGTCTCTGCTGCTTAGCCATATTTTTATTTAGAGCCTCCGAGTATGTTTTTGTGTGTTTATGTGTTTGGTTTGCTGATGCGATACGTCTATGTGAGACTGGATTTGCGGTGTGTGTGTGGTTACCTTCTCCTCCTGTCAGGCTGTGCCAGTGCTGGGTTGAGAGAGTTTAGCCTCCAGTTTGGCTATATAGTTGCATCTCTCACATATATTTGTGCTTGTTGGGAGGAGGAGAGGGTGGTCTGTATACATAAGGCAGTTGTAACATTGCCTCAAGATTCCCAGATTCACCAGCTGGACTGGAGAGTAAACTTGAAATTGACCTTTGGACATGCCTGAATAATATAGGAAACTACTTATTGAGTGATCAGAAAGAACCAATAGGGAGAAAGTGCTTAGAAGGAGTATAAGAGGATGTAGTGCTTTAGTTTGTGTTTTATATATATATATATATATATATATATATATATATATATATATATATATATATATATATCTGCTGACATAAGTATATAACCTGCCGTATATATTTAGACATGTAGATGTGGACATATATATCTATAGATGTAGGCATCTGCACGTTTATATGTTCATAGATATTTATATTTGTCTATATATATATATATATATATATATATATATATATATATACATACATACATATATCAATATGTTGTAACCTTTTAAACATTAATATATTTACTCACACACATACATCTACATGTTGGCATACATTCTCTGTACTGTCGAATGACTGGGCTGGATGATATGTTTGTGAATACATCAAGGATATGTGTATCTGAGATGGCTTAATGGTAAATCACTTTGGCTATGGTGTGCAGGGTCCTGGGTTTGATCCTAGCAGAGGCTGCTTATTTTGTTGCTAGGCAGAACATTTACCATTGGATACAGTGTGATTAAGGCACTTTTGAGCAGTTGTAAGTGGGTTTGTGCAGGTTTGCGCGACTGTAAGCACTGCTAACCTCCGGTTACATGTTCTTACACTCAGTTAGTTTCTATTTTGATTAATCTGTGTAGGCAATGCTTACCCCCGTGCAAACACACTTAAATACGCTTACTAGTGCTTGTATATTCTTACTACTGCTTATTTCTGCTTAAAGCTGCTTACTAGTGCCTTATTCATTATGACACTGACACTTCACATGTGCATTTCATGCAGTACTCCAGTTCACATTTAAATGTTACTATGTAGGTTATATGGTAAAAAGATGTAAAATTCTGTTCATATACAGATTTCACATGGAAAATGATATGTGCTGCAGTGGGACTTGAACCGGGAATGCCTACTCATTAGGCAGATGCTCTAACCACTACACTATTGCTGTGCTGCTTCATTTGCATATATATTCCTTGTTATCCTCTTCAGCCTTTTCAGCTGCTTTAACTGTAGCTAATCGATGGGCAAACCCATGCACCTACGGTTAGCTGTACTCTGGGTTTTAAAAACAATAACTAAAAGGGTTTCTTCATTTTATTTAAATGTACTATTGCTGTTGAACACATGGGGACTGTTGTTGGGGAAATGTGGACACTTATGAGTGGTCTCGCTCATTTATTTACACATTCTTCTTTTCCATTTTGCAGGTGCATGTGTATTCTGAGAGCTCTGCTCTCAGACACGCACCCTGCACTCATCCACGCTCCATGTAGCATTAGGAGTTCAGGCAGCATGCCTTCATTAATATGCATGGTGAGCTGCCATCCTCCTCTTAAACTGCCGCTTCCATGCAGGACTAGATTAGTCCTGCATGGAAGATTAGTAAATCCAGGGTTTTGTGTTTATCATTTCCTTTTATACATTTTTGTAAGCTGTTCCTCAAGTAGCTGGATGACATTTTTTGTCTTATGGTCAGGTACCCTTAAGGAAGCTGAGCAGTTAATTGCATATTTGGATGAGACCCCAAAGTTTTTAAACTTTTTTATACAATGGATGAGAATAAGATTATGTTTCTAGATACTGTTATTACCAAGATCAGCTCAGGATTTGAGCCCAATATATACAGGAAACCTACATTTAGCAATACATATTTGCACTTTTAGAGCTGCCACCTCTTTAGCCATAAAATGAACTTAGTTAGGAGCCAATTTATTAGGTTGGCTAGGATGATCTCAAATTTTGAGATGTTTAATTAAAAAAAATCAAACTACAAAATATGTTTTTTGAAAAATGTTACCCGGTTAAGATGGTTAAGGGAATCAGTGACCAGGTTTTGATAACAATGGAATAAGTTCAAACAACTCTTGGGGGAAGGGTTAAAGAATTATAAACATGAACACCCCAAATCCAACAGTACATGTGGAGTACATTTTGATAGGAATCCATCTGAGAATGCATTTTTATTACAGTTTAGTTCAGGTTCCAATGAAGTTAAAAATAGTTTAATAATAACTGGTACATTTTTAGAACTGATTAAATGTTTTATGAATTGTTAGGCTTGAAGCCTCATACAGTTAATAGGATAGCAACAATATTAAGAACAAAGGTCAGAACCAGAGTGAGAACTTTAGGTTAAGAATATAGGAACTCAAAAATGTGTGGCCTGTAGGGAATGTCCTTATATATTAGATGTAAGTAGTCTTTCTCTAATGAATGATGGGTGTTCTAAGATCACCTTCTGGAGTGGGACTTGTGGTTTACGAAGCTTAGTTTATTTAGCCAGATGTGATTCATGCCCTGCTTTTTATGCAGTTAAAACTGAGGGGTCCCTCTAGAAGAAAATATATGAACATTATTATGATATACTGAATCCTAATTTTTAGCAATGCCCTCTTCAAATACTCATTGGTTTTTCCATCATTCAAGAGATTCAGGTTTGGGATTTTGGATTATATTCCCCATTATCCTCGGGATGGGGTGGTTTGGAAGCCAAGTTAAAGTATCATGAGTTGTTGTGGAAATTTAGGATACAGGCTAATAAGAAACCAGGATTGAGTGTTTTATTTTTATCTATTATCACAGTGTTGAAATTAAGAGCAGCTAAATGATAAATTGTGGGAGTATTTATAACTGGGTTTTATGTAATTAAAAAAAAAACTACTACTTGCAGGAGCTTGTTTATTTGTTAATGTTGTTAAAATCTGGTGAATTTTTTTTAACAAACAAATATTTGAAATTATTTGAATAATTAATAATTTGATTGGGTTTCATTGTTTGAGGTATTTAATGAATATTTGTTGCTATTTTCTTTTTGTTTTGAGGAAGTCCTTTGTTGAATGTATTTAAGGACAGAAGCACTTAACAGACTTGTTATATTTTTTATTTTTTTTGGAAGAGGTCTTTTAAAAGTGGTTATAATGAGAGCTGCATTGTGGATGCATACCTTTTATTTGATTTGAATGTCTTTAGGTAATCTCAAAAAGGCAGGTGTTTCTTTTGAGCAAATTGGTATTTTGATTGCTAACATTGTCATATGTGGCATACTTCACTCTTTGCAGTAATGTTTATGTAGGGTCTAGCTCAGTTTTAGTTTTCTGCATATTAAATCATGAAAACAACCATTACAATAATCACTTCCAAGTTGATACTCAGGGACTTAAAAAGACAGAACTTTAAAGAATGATGAGGTTCTGATAGCTGCAATACAGCATCCTTTCAGGAACCCATAATTAATTTGTGCTAAAAATGCAAATATTATTGTCTGGTGGGATTTAATATCTTAATTTATTGCAATTAGAAAATTAACTTTCCCATACCAAAAGCTTTTGGGATTAACTGCCAAGTGTTATGTATTTGTTCTTTCAAATATGCAAACCTTGTAAATTATCATTCCATATTTAGCTATATAAATGACCATGTATATTAAGCAAGTGAAGCAACACAAACGCACACACCACACGCACACATGCCCACAAATGCACATGCATGTACACACACACGCACATACAAATGCATTCACACTAGTGAGTACATGTGAGCATGCCTACATACAAACACTCACACACGCATGCACAAATGCAAACCTTTATTATTGTCTTTCTAACAATATACAAAGCAATACATGTAGTGACATTAGTGGCTTATTTTTAAGACAGTTAAAATATTGGTTGTTGTATTTCATTTGATATTGCCAGTCATGCCTGTAGCATATTGTAATAATGTCAAGACCCTTGTTTAAAAGCCTGTGTCATTTGGCTACCTTTGACAATTTGTGTCTCCTAGACTCAGGAATGTACAATTTTAAGCTAAGTCTAGGTAGAAGCTATTATAGTTAACATTCCTTGGTTAAAAGCTAGAAAAATATGAAACTAGTAAACAGTTTGTATATACAGGGAATCACAAATGTATATGCTATATTGTCACTATAAGTTTTAATAAGCATGAATTGTTGCTGTTGTTTTTGCAAGTAACACAAAGAGGACAGTGAAAAATTACCCTTTGGGAGTTTCTTTGTCTAATGAAAATAATAAAAATGAATTTAATTGCTAAGCCATAATATACATGGAGTGCGATAAACTAGGTCCTTTACAACAATTTCTAAATAGCACTAAGTAAGAATAAAATAAGTATATGAAGAGTATCAGAGAGTCATGACCATTGTGTTAGTAGCCAGTTTATATTTTCCTTCTCACTTTTAACATCCTTATCTGTCCTTCAGAATAATAAATTAAATGGTTGTGTCTTGTACATTCACAAATGCTGCACTTCCACAAGTCAAATGAGACAAGATTCACTCCCTCTAGGGATCTTAACCTAGCCTGTGACATTAACAGGATATGCTGGAGAGGCAGATATGTCTCCCAGAGATTGCCACTCCTCTGGAACAAACTCCCAATTCATGTAAAACAGAGGTCCACAATGACCCTATGTAAAAATAACTTAGACAACTGCATGGGAGACCGTAAATTTACCCTGGGGGTGTCATCTATGTCCCTCTTGGATAACTGCTGTTGGTGCTGATCATAGACTCATGCTGTAAATATAGACTATACAACTCGGTCAATAAGGGAAGAAGGGTATAACAATACTAGGCTTATAAAGGCTCTATGGCCAATAGCCTAGTAACCCACTATGAACCCAAGAACCTATGTGTAGAAGCAGGTCATGTCTCAAATATCCAGTCATCTTTATGTCAGTTTCTCAGAATTATCATTTTTGTGTTTGTCATTTAGTAAATCACTTTGCTTCTTGATAACTAAACTCAAACCCACATCAAGACCATGGCTATTAAAGGTAGCATTTCTATGATGTATGTTAAGTGGTGATGGATTACATCAAGAGGTTCACAGTGTCTTGTACTTTCACAAATGCCCAAAAAGTAAATTTTATCTACAGGAGTACCTTTAGAATTGAAACCTGTAACTTGTGTGGCTAAAAAGCAAAGACATTTCATTGAGACAAACTTAGACCAGCTAGTTTGCACATTAAACAGCACTACTATCAAATCGTATCAAAATCTAACCTGGTCTAGTGCTAAACTGCAGAGACCACCCAAGGAGATCTCTGTATAGCCCAGTCCAAAACCTTCAATATCCCACCCTAATATAGGTCTAGACAACATGGATGTGTAATTTCTAAATGTCTCCTTAGCCATCTTAGCAGATATAGGCATCCTGAGACAATGTAGCAATTGTATCATATGCACAGACAACCATTTAATCCTTAAAGAAACAAATACAATATAATAGAGATACACATGCACAGTTTCACTGGAGGCAAAAATCTTACATACAAACAAGGTTGTCATGAAAACACAAACTACATCCAACACAATGATGTCAACCACACATATAGACCTACATGCTGAGGTACTAAAAAGCAATCTTTCTAAACCTCAAAGACTTCCTAAGCCTATGGATGTCAATTGGTTTTACGTAATCTCTAAAGCACTCAGCAAAAGTCACACCAAACAACACACATACACATTCACCCAGTGGAGCTCCAAGAGCAAAGCCCATAAGGCAAGCAAGTATATTACCCAGGAGTCTTTTCAAAGGGTAATCCATTCTACGATGCACAGAAGCCCCAGTCACCAGAATGAGCAAGAAGAAGATAATGGTTATTTGCTTATATGGAGCCAGGATGTACCAAGATATGCACATACTCAAGTCACTACACCACAAGTGCCAGTATGTTTCTATCATAGTCCATGTGGGTGTTAATGACCTGAGCCCTGTCACTGGACTATATAAAGACAGACATCGTTGATCCCTCTGAATATGTGTCTCAGTCTGGTGGGTAACTTGCACTGAACAGCATTCTACTTTCACATAAGATGATGCCACAGTATGAACAAAAAATGACTGACTTCAATAATTGTCTTTGTTTCCTGTGTCTGTCCTGGGAGATTCAGCATTTGTCAGGATAGAGGGTATGGTTAACACACCACATTGATTGGCAAAGGATAGTCTGCACCATTCTCCCCAAGGTGTCCAATATTAGCTAAAACTTTATACACCCCATAAAACCTTTTTAGTCAGTGCCAAATTAACAAGCCTACTGATATAGCAAATAAAACCAAAATAAACCTACTGGTATTACTGCTCAGTGCCAGGAGCCTAAACAAGAAACTCCATGCCCTACAAGATCTCCTCACTCTGGAGAATATAGACATCTGTGAAATTACCAAGACGTGGTTTAAATCAGCAGAAGGTACTCCAGCAGTGTAAGGCCTCAGTGCCTCCCGCACATTTATAGCACCAGACAGGACAAAAGATGGAGGAGTCTCAGTCTATATTAGCAATAAGTATTGTTAAATAAAATTTAGAATTTAATACACAGGAGGTTTAGATTTAAAAGTTTACTAGTGTACACCAGGAGGCAAAAAACCATACAAGTACAGAATTTTGTCTAACATGATACAGGAAGTTTACAAGTTTATATAGGTTTAACTTTTAAGTTGTTTTTACTTTACTGACATTACAAGTCACAGGGCATTTACATTATTTTAGCTTACAGGCCTTTATTTATGCAACAGCTGTAGTTGTATATTTTTTAAAAACTTTTTTTGATAATAATACAACCTTGCTGTTTTATTTGGTCAGGCACAATGTCTTTCTGTATAGTTACTTCTTAAAGGTCTTATATCAGTTTGAATACAATAGCAGATTTAGTCTTTAACATACATCTTTGTTTACTGTTTTACTTTTCCACCAGCTGTGTGTTTATCTCACAAGGACAAGTTACTTCATTAGGAAGGAGCAGAAGATTTTATTATTTACAAGGACAAGTTATCTCATCAGGAAGGAGCAGAAGATTTACACATTTAATTTTTTGACCCAGGAGATAATCACTTATGAAAAGCATAAACATTAAGCTTGCTGAGCTGGCAGCTGCCAGGGTCAGGGGTCAAAGCACACTGCAGTTTCAGAAGCTACTTGCATTTACACATGAATTTATCCCTTCTGTTATATGATTAATAGAATAAAATGCATTATAACCTACCTTGCTTTTAAACTAGCATTTTACATATATTTAAATACATATTTTTCTAACAAGTATAATTGTAGGCTGGTTAAACACGATGATGTCCTGGAATCCATCCATGTGCACATCACCATAGTCTATATTAGCAATAAGTATAATTGTAGGCTGGTTAAACATGATGATGTCCTGGAATCTACACATGTGCACATCACCATAGTCTATATTAGCAACAAGTATAATTGTGGGCTGGTTAAACACCATGATGTCCTGGAATCTACCCATGTGCACATCACCATAGTCTATATTAGCAATAAGTATAATTGTAGGATGGTTAAACACCATGATGTCCTGGAATCTACCCATGTGCACATCACCATAATCTATATTAGCAATAAGTATAATTGTAGGATGGTTAAACACCATGATGTCCTGGAATCTACCCATGTGCACATCACCATAGTCTATATTAGCAATAAGTATAATTGTAGGCTGGTTAAACACCATGATGTCCTGGAATCTACCCATGTGCACATCACCATAGTTTATATTAGCAATAAGTATAATTGTAGGCTGGTTAAACACCATGATGTCCTGGAATCTACCCATGTGCACATCACCATAGTCTATATTAGCAATAAGTATAATTGTAGGATGGTTAAACATCATGATGTCCTGGAATCTACCCATGTGCACATCACCATAGTCTATATTAGCAATAAGTATAATTGTAGGATGGTTAAACACCATGATGTCCTGGAATCTACGCATGTGCACATCACCATAGTCTATATTAGCAATATGTATAATTGTAGGTTGGTTAAACACAATGATGTTCTGGAATCTACCCATGTGCACATCACCAAAGTCTATATTAGCAATAAGTATAATTGTAGGATGGTTAAACACCATGATGTCCTGGAATCTACCCATGTGCACATCACCATAGTCTATATTAGCAATAAGTATAATTGTAGGTTGGTTAAACACAATGATATTCTGGAATCTACCCATGTGCACATCACCATAGTCTATATTAGAAATAAGTATAATTGTAGGGTGGTTAAACACAATGATGCCCTGGAATCTACCCATGTGCACATCACCATAGTCTATATTAGAAACAAGTATAATTGTAGGGTGGTTAAACGCAATGATGCCCTGAAATCTACCCATGTGCACATCACCATAGTCTGTATTAGCAACAAGTATAATTGTAGGATGGTTAAACACCATGATGCCCTGGAATCTACCCATGTGCAAATCACCATAGTCTATACTAGCAATAAGAATAATTGTAGGATGGTTAAACATCATGATGTCCTAGAATCTACCCATGTGCACATCACCATAGTCTATATTAGCAATAAGTATAATTGTTGGTTGGTTAAACACAATGATGTTCTGGAATCTACCCATGTGCACATCACCATAGTCTATATTAGCAATAAGTATAATTGTAGGTTGGTTAAACACAATGATGTTCTGGAATCTACCCATGTGCACATCACCATAGTCTATATTAGAAATAAGTATAATTGTAGGGTGGTTAAATGCAATGATGTCCTGGAATCTACCCATGTGCACATCTCCATAGTCTATATTAGCAATAAGTATAATTGTAGGTTGGTTAAACACAATTATGTCCTGGAATCTACCCATGTGCACATCACCATAGTCTATATTAGCAATAAGTATAATTGTAGGTTGGTTAAACACAATGATGTTCTGGAATCTACCCATGTGCACATCACCGTACTCTATATTAGCAATAAGTATAATTGTAGGATGGTTAAACACCATGATGTTCTGGAATCTACCCATGTGCACATCACCAAAGTCTATATTACCAATAAGTATAATTGTAGGATGTTTAAACACCATGATGTCCTGGAATCTACACATGTGCACATCACCATAGTCTATATTAGCAATAAGTATAATTGTAGGTTGGTTAAACACAATGATGTTCTGGAATCTACCCATGTGCACATCACCATAGTCTATATTAGCAATAAGTATAATTGTAGGTTGGTTAAACAATGATGTTCTGGAATCTACCCATGTGCACATCACCATAGTCTATATTAGCAACAAGTATAATTGTAGGCTGGTTAAACACCATGATGTCCTGGAATCTACCCATGTGCACATCACCATACTCTATATTAGCAATAAGTATAATTGTAGGATGGTTAAACATCATGATGTCCTGGAATCTACCCATGTGCACATCACCATAGTCTATATTAGCAATAAGTATAATTGTAGGTTGGTTAAACACAATGATGTTCTGGAATCTACCCATGTGCACATCACCATAGTCTATATTAGAAATAAGTATAATTGTATGGTGGTTAAACACAATGATGTCCTGGAATCTGCCCATTTGCACATCACCGTACTCTATATTAGCAATAAGTATAATTGTAGGATGGTTAAACACCATGATGTCCTGGAATCTACCCATGTGCACATCCCCATAGTCTATATTAGCAATAAGTATAATTGTAGGTTGGTTAAACACAATGAAGTTCTGGAATCTACCCATGTGCACATCACCATAGTCTATATTAGCAATAAGTATAATTGTAGGTTGGTTAAACAAAATGATGTTCTGGAATCTACCCATGTGCACATCACGATAGTCTATATTAGCAATAAGTATAATTGTAGGGTGGTTAAACACAATGATGCCGTGGAATCTACCCATGTGCACATCACCATAGTCTGTATTAGCAACAAGTATAATTGTAGGATGGTTAAACACAATGATGCCCTGGAATCTGCCCATGTGCAAATCACCATAGTCTATATTAGCAACAAGTATAATTGTAGGATGGTTAAACACCATGATGCCCTGGAATCTACCCATGTGCAAATCACCATAGTCTATATTAGCAATAAGAATAATTGTAGGATGGTTAAACACCATGATGTCCTGGAATCTACCCATGTGCACATCACCATAGTCTATATTAGCAATAAGTATAATTGTTGGTTGGTTAAACACTATGATGTTCTGGAATCTACCCATGTGCACATCACCAAAGTCAATATTAGCAATAAGTATAATTGTAGGATGGTTAAACACCATGATGTCCTGAAATATACCCATGTGCACATCACCATAGTCTGTATTAGCAATAAGTATAATTGTAGGTTGGTTAAACACAATGATGTTCTGGAATCTACCCATGTGCACATCACCATAGTCTATATTAGCAATAAGTATAATTGTAGGTTGTTTAAACACAATGATGTTCTGGAATCTACCCATGTGCACATCACCATAGTCTATATTAGAAATAAGTATAATTGTATGGTGGTTAAACCCAATGATGTCCTGGAATCTACCCATGTACACATCTCCATAGTCTATATTAGCAATAAGTATAATTGTAGGTTGGTTAAACACAATGATGTCCTGGAATCTACCCATGTGCACATCACCATAGTCTATATTAGCAATAAGTATAATTGTAGGATGGTTAAACACCATGATGTCCTGGAATCTACCCATGTGCACATCACCATAGTCTATATTAGCAACAAGTATAATTGTAGGCTGGTTAAACACCATGATGTCCTGGAATCTACCCATGTGCACATCACCATACTCTATATTAGCAATAAGTATAATTGTAGGATGGTTAAACATAATGATGTCCTGGAATCTACCCATGTGCACATCACCATAGTCTATATTAGCAACAAGTATAATTGTAGGATGGTTAAACACCATGATGCCCAGGAATCTACCCATGTGCACATCACCATAGTCTATATTAGCGACAAGTATAATTGTAGGGTGGTTAAACACCATGATGCCCTGGAATCTACCCATGTGCACATCACCATAGTTTATATTAGCAACAAGTATAATTGTAGGGTGGTTATACACAATGATGTCCTGGAATCTACCCATGTGCACATCACCATAGTCTGTATTAGCAACAAGTATAATTGTAGGATGGTTAAACACAATGATGCCCTGGAATCTACCCATGTGCACATCACCATAGTCTATATTAGCAACAAGTATAATTGTAGGATGGTTAAACACCATGATGCCATGGAATCTACCCATGTGCAAATCGCCATAGTCTATATTAGCAATAAGTATAATTGTAGGATGGTTAAACACCATGATGCCCTGGAATCTACCCATGTGCAAATCACCATAGTCTATATTAGCAATAAGTATAATTGTAGGATGGTTAAACACCATGATGTCCTGGAATCTACCCATGTGCACATCACCATAGTCTATATTAGCAATAAGTATAATTGTAGGTTGGTTAAACACAATGATGTTCTGGAATCTACCCATGTGCACATCACCATAGTTTCTATTAGCAATAAGTATAATTGTAGGGTGGTTAAACGCAATGATGTCCTGGAATCTACCCATGTGCACATCACCATAGTCTATATTAGCAATAAGTATAATTGTATAATGGTTAAACACCATGATGCCCTGGAATCTACCCATGTGCAAATCACCATAGATACAGTTCCATACCATATTCTAGCAGGCTGTAGGTCAATCTCCAGGTCCTAGAATCCCATAGCTCATACCTAGACCTAGTGGACACACTCACCATTAAGTCAAATGCTCTAATCTTGTGAGACTTTAACTACCCATCTATAGATTGGAAAATATGAACTGCCTCACACTTACAGGAACAAAGATTACTGGTCTTTATTAACATAAATACCTTGGCCAGATTGTGCACACACTCCCAGAGGTTCAAAAATACTGGACCTAGTACTCACCAATATGGGACAGTGCTGCAACCCCCCCCCCCCCCATGCCATGTCAGCATTGGTGAGGTCAGACCACAAAGCTGTCTCCTTCAAAGTGAAAAACAGCTCTGTAACCTTAGTAAACCCTGTGACAGTTAGGAACTATTCTAAAGCAAACTACATCCAATTAAATGATAGCTTGTCAAAATTCAATGCCCTTCCCAACCCTGTGTTCATAACAACCTATGCAAAATTGTTCACAGAGACCCTGTGCAAACATGTAAATGTCTGTTTAGAGGGTGCTGTACCTACTGTTAGTAAGCCACAAACAAACTCTACAAACAAACCACACTGGTGGAATCTTAACTTTAGTTGGATATATAACAAAAAGAAGGCATTCATGGCTAAAATCAGCTAAAACAACCCCCATAATAAAATATACTCTCCAATTAAACTGATCAGGAAACCAAGAGGATTAATTAAGTCCAACAAGGCTATTTACAAGATCAAGATAATCTCATAGGCTAAAGACAACCACAAGGCCTTCTACAACTATGTCCAGAACCTCAAAGGCAGCACACGGTGGTGTGCCGAACTGGGGGTCAGTGATGCCAACTTCAGTGAGCAAAGTAACAAAGCTAATTTGCTGTCTGACAAATTCAGCTCATACTTCACCACCCACTTCTCCCTACAACCCACATGAAATATCTACTAGCATAACCCCACCAAATACTAACAAGGAGCAGATTCTAACTGGGTTTGCTAAGGCCAGAAAAGCATCATTAATGGGCACCAATATTATCCCAAGGTGCCTGATAAGCAGTTTGAATCATGGCCTATCTGGACCACTTGAGTCAATTTTCAACTATAGTCTCAAAACAAGCTTTGTACCACAAGAATGGAGGGCTGCAAATTTTACCCACTTCACAAGGGTAGACCATTAACCCATCCTGGAAACTACAGACCAATTAGTCTGAATAGTTTAAAATGTAAAGACGTGGAATGAATTGTCATGGAAATAATCAACAAAGACACAAGCAAGAATCCAGATACTAGTCTCAACCCAGTTTGACTTTGTCAGGAAAAGGTCATGCTACTAAACCTGATGGACTTCTTTGAGAGGATTGCCAAGGCAATTTGTGAGGGTAAAATGATGTATGTCACCTTCCTGGACCTGGCTAAGACATTCAATGCAATACCACACCCGGATATAGTTGACAAACCCACCAAACTGGGCATGAAACCCTGCATAATTCATTGGATTGTCAGGTCGCTCACAGACAGGTCTCTGGAAGTCAAGACTCTTGAGAACACCTCCATTAAGAAACTGGTCACCAGTGGGGTACCTTAGAGCTCAGTGCTGGGACCACTCCTATTTAGCATTTACTTCATGGAGGTAAAGGTTAATTTTAAAGGGCCTTTGAGTGACCAAGTGCTCAGCTAACTGCAAATTGGGAGCTGTCATAGATTCCCCCTATGACACAAGCATCTTATAATTGGCCCTAGCATAACCAAATGACTGGTGGCAATGTCATGGATTAGAAACAAAATGCCAAGAAATGTATTAGAGTGCCTTTTTGGAAAATTGCCAGCCATGCTAATTACTCCATTGATAAGACACCCCTAAGAATTGACCTGATAGTCAGGAATCTGGGAAAATATGTAGATAGCAATCTGGCCTTTGATTAACACGTGGCCGAGGTAGTGAGAAAATTATTCTATGTCACCCAACTTATAATTAAGGGCATTACATCCAGGTCCAAAGAACTCATAGTGGCACTTTAGTCATCCCTTATCAGACCCATTATTGAGTATAATGCCCCCCTTTAACATATACTTGACCAGATATATGCAACAGGTGGAACACCCACAAAGACAATCCAGGGTATAAACACATTGTCCTATATGGAATGCCTTAAAGCCCTGTCTATATACTCATTCTCCTACAGGCTACTGAAAGGCGCTCTATGCCTGGCATACAAGGCATCCCTGGGTCCAGCTCTGATTGAGCTTTTTGCACATATGCAAAATGAACAGCATCTGAACCACTAGATCCAAAGGATTTAAATTGTACTTCTGACATAAATAACATGCTAGTAATACAGATATTTGTCTCAAAGGATCCCCATGCTCTGGAACAGGCTCCAAATCCATGTGAAGCAGAGTCAATCCCTAACCCTATGAAAGCAGAACCTTGATCAATGGATGGGAAATCAGCAATTCTTCCCTAGTCTGGCCTCCATGTCTCTGATAGACAGAGGCAGACAGTAATGCCCAGACTAACATACCCGGCGACATAACCTCAGGATATTTCCTAACTAACACATCCCCTCCTACTAAATGCCCACATTGTATAGGGACACAATTGGGTTGGGTTATATGGCTAGATTTATAATGGTCATTAAGCTACTAAATGGTGGACAGGGGAAACAGGTGCTGACTTTGAGGGAACGTGGGACAAATTCTTGGCTAGGCTCATAAGGGCATCTGGGCCAATAGAATTGTATCATCCTATAAACCTATGAACCTATATAGTCATGAACCTATAAAATTGCATATCAGCATGTTCCTATTTGTTCCATTTGATGTAGTAATGCTCCTTTAGTGGTGTTTTGAAAAATTGGGGAAAAGAAGCTATCTAATGTCAACAGCAATGTCTTCTGCATTTGATTTTCATCGTGCTGTGAAATAAAATGGATGACTTGGACTTTCAGAATAATGAATATTTTTGTAACTCCTATATATCTTTTCACATCATCTTTTTTTGGAACTGCTGAACTTCCCACAGTGCTATACTTACACAGTTTGAAAAGTGCCAGTGCAAATCCCCTCTTCAATTTCATTTAAAGAACATCAGTTGTATTTTCCTAGTATACCTGCATGTTCCGTTATAGTTTTCACAACTGACTGACTGACTCATTGACCCACACTCACTGACTTGTTTGTACTCCAGGAGAAATGCATTAATTTCCTAATGATTTCATTCAAGAGTATTCCATGTCACCAGCTTTAGAACGGTTTTAAAACTGAAAATGTAATCACTAAAACAAATATGTGCTTGTGTGGAGTTATCATACCTCCGAAGCAAGTACCACTGATGAAGCCAGGCAGTGGACATCATGAGCATTGTTAAATCACTGCCACAGTGAGACAACAACCTAAACTCTCATGCGTTCTATATGCTAATTATCTTATGGTGTCATAAAGCAGATGATTTATCTCCCAATATTTGTCTTCCTTCCCCAGAAAGTATGATAAACCTCACAGACATGAAATTCATCCACATGCCTTATATTAAACTAAACATGCTACAATAGAAACACTGCCAGCATTAATAGATGAATTGTACTACCGAGCAACAATTTTGTTCAGAATCAGGTATGACGACCAGACAATGAAACATGCATATATTGATACATTGCTATTACAACTGGAATATTGATAGTGACAATACAATAATTACAATATATTTACAATAGTATTTGTGTTATAACTTAGGAAATGAATTTTTTTCATGAGAATATTTCTTCTGGACTTAGGGTTCTGTCTCCCACTTTTTTAATTAAATAAATGCGTAGGCATAATAAAAGCATTCACTATCAGATGTTGCAACTCATTTATTGGTCAGTGCATCAGTCCAGTCAATAACTCACACTCAGCTTCTCCTGTGTTCAATAACAAGGACTATGAAGTTATTGGTGCAGAAGTAAGAAATAACAAAACAAGATGGACATTTCTTTCTGTTTTACAGACCTCCAAATCAAACAAGAATTGAGGCTGATTTTCTTCCATGATGTCTTGGGAAGGTGTTGGAAAAATGGGTTTGAAATAATTGCCAGGAATCTGAATGCACCATTAGTTAAGTGGGATTGTATGACTATATGGAGCAATGCTCTAAACTCTCTAATGATACCTAGTATGGAACAAGGAAGCTGTTAAATAGTAAAAAAAAAAAACATTGAATATTGTTCGGGTCAAAGAAAGTATTTGGGTAGAGGACATTGAAAAAGAGCCTGAACTCAGTGATTCTGACCATCTGAATATTTTTTGTTTATTACAATTCCTAGAACAAAGTCTTTAGGATATCAAAATAGTTTAAAGAGGCTTTTTGCAAAGCTAATTATAATGCTATAAATAAGGAGATAAATCTATCAAATGTTAAGGAATGTATGAATAATAAACACATTTTTGATTGTTGAAACACTATGCAAGTGTATCTGAAAACACTAATAGAAAAGTTGTGTCATCTGTATCACAGAATATTTTACATCACATTTTTCACTAGTAGACAGCAAAATTAAAAAAGATAAAAAAAAAGGAAAAAGCAAAAAAAGAGGTAGAAATATCTGCAGAAAGCTCTAAAGAATAGGTTTAGATTTCTCAGGATAGAGAATGCTTTTGCAGAATGGTGTTAAATTCAAGAAGGAATTATGAATATAAACTTGTCTTTTACTGAATCAAACTAAAAAGCTCTATTTTAAAAATATAAAAAGCTATAGAAATGATCATCAGACAAAAATAAGCATGGTTCTCAATGATGTTGCTATATGAAATCCAAGTCAGCTAGCCAACATTATTTGTAGAAAGATTTACACTCTGCTTACTCTTAACTTGTGAGAGTGTAATGAATGGGACAATTAATTTAATAAAGCTTTATATATCTCCTACATCTGACAGGATAAATGGCTTTGTTCTGTCTAAAATAAAAGAGTGCATAAAACCAAGCTCATGATACTAACTTAGTTCAGGATTTGTTCCGAGAGTTTGGAAAGATGCAATAATTGTTCTAATTCCTAAAGGGGCCAGAACAACATCTACTGATAACCATCAATTGAATTGTATTTTAAGGAAGTATTTTCAACTAATACTAAGTGAATTTGGGAAAAGTACCACAATACTAATCCTGATGTATGCCAGTATGATTTCACTGAGGGGATCCATTACATCTAACATAATCAGTTTCTATCAACCAATATACAAGAGACATGTTCTCAGACTGGACACTGGTATGGAGTGTTTGGATTTAGCTGCAGCATTTGATACTGTCTGTCATGTAGAAGTAATGATGGTTTTATAAAATGAAAGTTAAACAAATGTATAATCAGATGG
Organism: Protopterus annectens; assembly: GCF_019279795.1. Taxonomy (NCBI): domain Eukaryota; kingdom Metazoa; phylum Chordata; order Ceratodontiformes; family Protopteridae; genus Protopterus; species Protopterus annectens. The sequence goes on from NC_056729.1 coordinate 189,785,449, forward strand.
CTAGGGGACTGACTTGGCGAACGAACATATAGAGTTAAAACTGAATACACCATATCTAAATGTCGAAAAGTTTTACAGGGAGTCCCTTAAGGATCTATTCTAAGATGCATTCTCTTTAATTTTTTGAGTAACTTTTGTAATAATCATAATGTTTGGATCAGCAAATTTGCTGACAACACAAAGGAGAGGAATATTTTCAGCAGCATAAGGGATCAGAAAATGGTACACATTTATGTAGGCAATCTTATATTTACAATTTAAACATCAGCATTTGTTCAGTAATTATGGGAAAGTTACACAATTCTATGGTGACTGTGTGAAATATTGTTCAGTGTTTTTCAGTGTATACGTATACAAACTCTAAGCCATGAAAAGACCTTTGTTCTGCTGTCATAAACCTGTTGTCCCTCTACTAATCATTCTTTACTCTTCTATCAGTCACATTATGCCACAGAGCATGGCAGGTAAATAATGACAACACACCAAAAACATGTCCATAAATGTTCCATTACACCAATCATTTTTGTGTATGTCCTTCTCTCTTTGTATTCACCCCTTCATTCCCACCTCTCTTTACATGTGTGTATCTATTGGGAAACTTCTCTGTGTGGAAGAATTAAGATTTCCTAGAGCTCAGACACCTAATAAAAAACATACTGTGAATATCCAACCTAATAACAGGTGGTAGACATGCTTTCTTTAAAACCTTACCAAAATACAAATGCAGTAATGAAAGTGGGGAAGTACAAGCTGGTTAAAGTCAAATCTTCTTTATTTTTTTATTATTATTATTTTTTAATAAAGAAGTTTTTAATAAAGAAGATTTGACTTGGACCAGCTTGCGCTTCCCTGCTTTTATTAGTCGATTTATACTTTGAAAAGTTTTTAAAGAAGTATTTCTACCACCTGTTATTAGGCTGGATATTCACAGTATGGTTTCTATTATGTGCCTGAGCTCCAGGGAATCTTAGATTTTCCACACAGAGAAGTTTCCTCTTTATTTTTTGGGACCCAGTATATTGACGTACTGGGTTTGTGAGACTTCGAGGGACACCATGGAGTCAGTTTGTTTTGTTTTTTGTGTATCTTTTAGACTGATGGAGATAAAGATCATCTCATGGTTTCTGCAGTGTCATGACTCTGCTGATGGATAACACCAATAGATTACCTTGATTCAATAGGTTATCAGTGCTCCTGCATTGTGCAAGATTTCAAAATCTGCTGTAGAATTCCCTTTTTGTCATCTTCAGGTGATGATCAGATGTATAAATGTACATTTTCATCTTGTCAAGGCTTAGAACCCAGCAGTTAGGAATACCTATAAGGACTGTATCAGGAGGTCTCTTTCCTGTGTGTCTGTCGCCTATCTATTTGTCTCCCTCTTCTCCTCCATAAGTATATGTCTGCCTACTAAATAAACTCTAAGGTGAGCCAGAATTAATATAACTGTCAAAAATCAATCGCAAATGGGACAATTATATTTCAGGCGTGCCAACTTTTCTTCAAACAGTTGTATATGGATGTGTTAATCATTGTCACTCTTTATCACCTCTATGCCTATATCATGCAATTTGTGGTACAGAGCAGGACATATTCTGATTGAGAAGACACGTCATACCAATACACCATTTGGATCTTCATGAATGTGCCAGGACAGTACATCCTATGTTCTCTACAGTCCTGTGTCTGTCATCACCTCCTCTGTTCCATCAGAATACACCGTGTCATCTTTTGTAGGATGATAGATGAAATGATCCTCTAATCTGATGTGGAAACATCCTTACTGTGAAAAAGCATACTGCGTACACTTTGAAGGGTATCTGGCCCTACACAAATAGTTAGCAAATCTGCTGAGTCAAACCAATGATTTCAAAAGATGTACTACTCCTTGTCATTCGTTGCAAGCTGCATATCTCAACTATCCAGATACTTGCAGAATGTCAGCATTTTTGCCTCATGTTTTTGGTCTGTTCCTTGTAAAATATGTGGTTTTCTGATAAATCACTGAGGAACGAAGTCACTAAATAATGACACACATTTCAGTTTTATACTTTATATCCTTAAGAAAAATTCATACAAGAATACAACTGTACACTCGGGCATTATAGATAAGCTCACCAGCTTAAATATAAACCCCTATGTCACTAGATGGGTTGCAAACTGGCTCAAGGACAGAACCCACATGGTTAGAATTGCTGGAGCCATGTCAGACTCCAAACCAGTCACAAGTGGCATCCCACAAGGCTCAGTCCTGGGACCTCTCTTGTTCGGTATATATTTCTCAGAGGTACAGGCCAACACGGAAGGACTGTGGCTGACAAGTTCGCAGATGACTGCAAACTGGGCGCCATAATCGACTCTCCAGCCGACACAAGCATCCTCCAAAAGGGCCTCATACAAACAGACAACTGGTGCCAGAGCCATGGCCTCAAGCTAAGCACCAAAAAGTGTATATTCATCCCCTTTGGCAAAAACAAAGTGCCCACAAATTACCACATAGGTGGCAATCCATTAAGGACAGAAGAAGTAATTAGGGACCTGGGGACCCAGGTTGATAGCAATCTCTCATTTGACAACCATGTGGCCAAAGTGGTTAGAAAAACATTTTATATAGCCCACTTAATCATGAAGGGATTCACATCTAGATCAGGGGAGGTCATCGTGCCTCTTTACTCATCCCTCATCAGGCCCATACTTGAGTACAATGCCCCTTTTGGGATGTACCTTACCAGACACCTGCAGCAACTGGAAAGACCCCAAAAGTACCTCACCAAGAGGATCAAAGGGCTCAAACAGATGCCATATGCTGCCCGGTTAAAGAAACTCCAGCTATACTCAGTGGCATGCCGCCTGTTCAGAGGCGATCTGTGCCTGACATATAAAGCCATGTCCAACCCGGAATTAATGGACATGCTGCACCTCAGAAAATCCAAATCCCATCGAGCTACACGCTCGAGAGACTTGAACCTCAGCACTGAAATAAATAGGACATGCTGGAGGGACAGATTCATAACCCAGAGGCTCCCTTCACTCTGGAATAAAATCCCAGTCCAGGTTAGGCAGAGTCCCTCATTGACTCTCTTCAAGAGGAATCTTGATGAGTGGATGGGAGATCGTAGGTTTACCCCGGGTATCACTTCTGTGTCACTGTTAGACAGAGGCACAATATACTAACTTCAAAAAATGGCATAGCAAAATTAATTTAAAATGGGTGGTGAAAGCCAAACACATTCTGGCTAGGCTTATAAATGCCCTAGGACAGATAGCCTAGTATGAACCTACAAACCTATGAACCTATGTTTTTCTAGCAACCTTAAGTTCATAAGAGCAATATTTAAAATCTTTCCATATTTTTGAGTCGTTGTCTTTGTCCAGATTTCTTGCACTTTAAGGTTGAAAGGTATGGCAAGTTGTACAAATAATTAACTTCTGATTTGCAGTGTGGCCTGCAAAATGGCTACTAGTTGTAGAAGTGTTGATTTAGGCATTACTGATACTATCTGGGGAAGACATATACTTTAGTGTAGTCATTGATAATCATATTTGCAGTCCTGATCACATGAACTTAGCTAATGACATCCTGACACCACATTTGTTAAAAGAAGAGAACAACCTGGATTTGAATCCTGACTTACTTGTGCTCTGCCAAGAAATTCACTCTTCTTGCAACCTGTGCCACAGAGAAAGCAAGGCAATAAGTGTATTTTCCCCACTCAGTACTGTCCAGAGTGCTGATGACTACACATCACCACTAAAACTGCTTGTGTGAAGGAAGGCAGCTCACATTAAATTGTTCATGATTTTCCGTAAGGAGAGAACCACGTTTGCTCAGCATTCGACATCATACAAGTGGGGAACAGTTATTTATGTAATAAAACTTTGGCCCCAACATTTCAGTGATAGACTACAGCACGCACATCATACTAGCTGTGAACAATTTCTCCCATAACATATCTTGCAAGCCCAACAAATGAAACATTAACAACAAACAGATGTATTTTGCGGTTAACACCAATCAGGTCAGTTACTGCATGTCCCTATTTGATCACAGTTTGGCAGAGAGCACCAGTGAATGCTGTTACTTCACAAGTCCATGCTGAATTCCTGAAATTTGAATCATGCATGCACTAATACTTTGCCATCATCCATGCATATCAGATTCTTGGTGATGCACTTTGTGAAGAGGTGTATGTTATGTCTGTCTGGTTTCATGGCTGTAATCCTTCAATAAATAGAAATGCATTGATAGAAGTGTATGACAGTGCTGTGTGCTTGACAGAATACGTACCTTCTGATATTCATGTGTGCATTGCAGCAATGGACTTGCAAGTGATATAACAGAACTTTGGTAATTGTTAAGAGATGAATTCTATTTTACAAAGATGTTTAGCCTATTCCATAGTGCGGGTTTCCTTTGGTAGACATATCTGTCTCTCTGGTATATTCTCTATGACACAGGCAAAGTTCAGATCCCTGGATCTAGTGTTTCTGGTGCTGTGTGTTTTGCACACGTGCAACAGATCCATATGGGCTGAGTCTGAGAAAGCCCTGTAAGTCAGGCAAAGATCCCGTCAGCAGTCTGTAGGAGAATGAATATCGAAACAGAGCCTTTAGGTGATCAGTGTAGGACAAGGTATTCATGCCCTGCATTTTCCCAGTGAAAAACCTTTGCAAGGCATTCCAACTGTCACAAGTGTCTAGTTAGATATATGACAATGGGGGAATTGTACTAAATGACTGGTCTGATAAGGGTTGAGTAGAGTGGTACTACCTATAACTTCCTTGGACCTGGATGTCACACCCTAACCTATAAGTTAGGTGTTATAGAATGATTTTCTTACTATCTTAACTGCATGTTGGTCAAAGTCCTAATTGTTGTCTACATATAGCCCAAGATCCCTTGCTACTAGATTGATTCTAATTTCTTGTTTTATCAATGGAGTAATTAATTTGGGTTGACAGTTTCCCAAAGGGTATTTATTATAAGTCATTTTTGGAATTGACTTTAGGACATGGCTTTAGTACCATTAATTTGTCTGTGTTAAACTCTCCTGCAAGATGCTGGTGTCTTGGGGGGATCCCATTTTAGATTCATCTGTGAATTTAGTTTGCCAGAGACCTTGAACTTCTGAGATGTAGATGCCAAACAGGAGCAGGCCCAGCACAGAGTCCTGGGGTACTCTCCTGGTGATTATTCTATTGATGAAGGTGGTTTCACTGATTTTGATTTCAGAAGTCCTGTCTATGAACTAATCAAAAATCAAGGGAGTTATGTAGGGATTCATGTTTGTCAACAATGCTTGAGTGGGATATTGTATTGAATGCCTTGGCCAGGACCCTCATCCGTTCCCTTGGTGACTCTACCTAAAAAATATACCAGGTTATGTAGCCATAGCCTTCACTTAACAAAGCCACATTGGAATGGGTCCAGTTTCTGTAGGTTGCCATTGTCATTGTTTATGATTTCCATGACTTTACATATCAAGCTTGTTAGACTAATTTCTTGGTTCAGTTAATTGTCCACCCTTATGGAGAGGAATGACTGTTGTGGCCCTCCATTCACTAGGAACATAGACTGTTTTGTGGCTGTAGTTGAAGAGTGCCTCAAGTGGCCTGATAGGTAATGTATTAGACTATTCAGGACACATATTGTTGGGACCCACAGATGTGGTGTTCTTAGCTTTAAAGAGTGCGGCCAGAAGCTGGTCCCTGCTAATAGTTAGGGAAAGTATGTTGGACAGGATTTTACCTTAAGGAGCTGAGGGGAGTAGGGGCGAAGTCTGAGATGAATTTATCAGCCAGTAGATTTGCTACAACACCCTCATCATTGAAGGTGGTACTGTTTATCACCAGTTCACCACAATGCTTTCTGCTACCTTTAAGGTTCTCAACACAGCTTAAGAAGGTCTTGTGATTTTCCGTAGCCAGTGAGACTATCCTGGCTTCACAGATGGCCTTGTTGGACTTAATTAGACCTTTTAGTTTATTGTTTAGTTGTATAAGAAAGCAGCTGTTTTTTAAGGAAGTTGCTGTTCCAGATTCTGGCCATGAGTTTTTCTTCTCTTTTATTATATACCCTGTTTAGGTGAGGATTTTACCAGTGAGGTTTATTTTTTGTGTTTGTTTTGGATTACTTCTGGAATGACAGCCTCTATGCAGTCATTCATGACACTGTGAACAATTCTGTATCGGTAGCTGTGGTCTTGGGGATAGGGGGATCCTTGAATTTGGACAAACAATCACTTAATAAGATGCAGTTTGCCTTATAATAGTTCTTAATTATTACTGGTTTAGCTGGGTTTTCCAAGTTGATTTTTAGTTCAAAGGAGCTTTGTGATCCAATTTCAGAAGTAATGTGGTGGGTTGTGGGAGTGCAATACTGTCCCATGTTGGTGAGTACCAGATCCAGTATGTTTGAGCCTCTGGTTTGAGCATGGACTATCTGTTCCAGAGTGTTTGTGTTAATAATGTCTAGGAAGCATTGCGCCTGTGAGTATGAGCCAGTGTACATTTCCCAGTCTGTAGAGGGGTTGTTCAAGTCACCCAAGAACAGGGTGTTTGATAATTAAGAGTTATGAGATTCTAAGGGAATAGATGGTGTTCTGTATCTCGCCATGATATGGTGAGGGACATTATCGATGGTAACTATGATCACTATGGTATCATTATTATCATGATCAACCATCCTGGATGTATGTTTGTTGCTAACGTAGGTTGAAACACCTCCACCTTCGGACCCAGCCTGTGTTGCTGTTGGTCTAAATGTGTGGAAGGCACTGATACATTGTACTGCTAGAGTACTTTCTATGGTTTTAAACCAAGTCTTGATCATGCCACAGATAGCTTGAAGAGTGTGGAGTTTTTTTTTTTTTTTTTTGCCCATTTGATTTGTTTGGGCTCCTAGCATTGAGCAGTAACACCTTAAGGTCGAGTGGAGTTTTTTTCACTATGTTTATAGTTTTGCCTTTTTTGTCATTACCCAAAAAAGGCTCTAATGTGGTGGATAAAGTTTTAGTCAATATCCAAAGCCGGGGAGGGTGTGTGTGTGTAGCCCATCCTTGGCAAAGTAATATGATCTGTTGAACATTGTCCCCATTTGCTGACAGATATCAGACCCCCCTGGAGTGGCATTATAAACTAGGTCAATTATTAAAATCAGTCATTTTTATGTTCATATTTTGACATTATTCTTAGTGAAGGTAGACTGCTGCTCAATTCTAGGCTCATACCTGTCTGTGAGACATATTCTGAGAGATCAGTTATGTCTATTTTTATATAGTCAAATGAGGTACATCTCATGTCATTTACACACACACACATGGACTATGATAGAATTATAATGGTATCTGGGGTGCAGTGACTTGAGTGCATGTATGATATTGCAGATCTTGGCTCCAGATAGGCAAATGACCATTACCTTCTCCTTGTTTAAACTGTTGAGTGAGGCATCTGGGTATCACACAATGGAGTCCCCAAAGACAAGAGTATCAGGTTAAGTAGACGCTTCCCTTATGGGCTTTGCTCTTGGTGGACATCCAGATGTAAGCTTATGTGCTATGTTTGGTGTTGCTTTTGGTGTGTGTTTTAGTGATTGCTGACAAGCAGTATTGCTGATAAGTGGCTTTGGAAGTCTGAGATTTGGAAATATTTCTTTTAAGTGCCTCTGTGTGTGTGTGGTGAGCGGTATGCGGGAGGGATGTAGTGTGAGTATTTTGGATAATATAATTTGTATGCTAGACTTTTGCTTCCAAGTAAGATGTGTTTTTACATCTCTCACATATTGTGTTTTTTTTAATGATTAGCGGGTTGTCTGGAAACATGAGACAATTGCTACATTGGCTTAGAATGCCCAAATTTACCAAGTTGCCCACTGAGACATTATAAAATTGTATATCCATGTTCTCTATTCCTGTAATTGGGCAGATTGTTTGGGATTAGGGATTGGGTTTTTAACAGGGGTCTGTTATGGTAGTTTCTGAGGTTAATGGCAAGGTGTTATATAGTGCCAGGATATGGTACTGCTATTTGCTGCACATGCTAGCTGCTCTAAGTTTAATTCTGTGCAATGGCATGCTGTTTGGCAGGTTTCAGACCTAATCCTAACTTTATAAGGAGTTTTACTATCTAAGAGTTTGCTGTATACTTCTAACCACTGCTGCAGAGAGTCAGCCTGAGAAAACTTGTCTATTTTGTAGGCTCTTTGAGCTCTCTCAAGTACTTCTCAACTCAGAGGGACCAGATAAACACCTTCCTTTACAAGACAGATGATGCTAGAATTTATTAATGTAAAAATATAGCAAAAGTAGCTCTCAGGTGTAGATTATACACCAAACGACTACCAAACAATTAAGTCCCTGGCTAATTTGTCCTTCTGTAAGGTGATTTGTAAGGAAACTGAACTAGAAAAGCCAATAAACAGAGGAATGATGATTTTTGCCACAAAATTAAATAAATCCTAAAAATGCTCAAAAACAGTAATGATCGCTATATAAAGCAATTGCAAGGGAAGTAAATCAAGAAAATGATCTTATCTTAGACTGGATGGCTTTGAATGCAGTTGACACACTTGAAAAGCAGTGCTAAGCTCTGTGGAATAATTGATTTCCTCTACCTGGCCTATCATCATGAATCCTGATTTAGATGTTTGTGAGCTGACTCAGTGCTGATTGTTGTAATATTAGTAGTTGTATCACCTGTCCAGTAGTATATTGTTTTGGAAGAGTACAGTTTCTCTACAACTGTCCCATATGAGTAAAGAGTTGTATGAATTCTTTTGGCAACACCTCATCCAGTCTTCCTCCCAATACTATTGACAAAGTGTTATTATCTACATTAATAAAAGAAATATTCCTATAATTTTGTACTTATTCCCACTTTATGTATCTTGGTTACTTTGGTCCTCCTCATACTTTTAGATGGTCTGTTCTATATTAACATACAAATAAAATACTGCTCGGGATCAATTGCCGATATGTACCATCGGGGGAGGAGTCACTCAATGAGCAGGGGGAGGCAGAAGAGGAAGGCCTTAGTAGGAGAAATGAAGGAGCCCACACTGAAGAAAACGTGGGAAAGAATGACTTAGTGTGGAATCTCTCACACAGACCGTTAGATAGGTTTGAGCTTGAAGTATTAAATAAGGGTTTATCCTTCATACCATCTAGGAGAAGTAACATAACGGATACAATTTTGGATGTTAAACTATTTGTAAGGAATTTGCAAATAAAAATGCTATTTAGTGAAACTATTTCAGGAACATCAAGCAGGCAATTTAGGAAACCAAGTGTTTATATTCCAAATTTACACCCATTGTTGGATGCATTCAGCAAGGTTGTAGAAAGAGATATTTATGCTTTAACAGATGACTCTACTGCCATTACCAGGAAAAATAATGTCAACCCTAAGCAAATCAAAACAATGCATAATTTGAGGAATGATAATAACATTTCTATCAGACCTGCAGATAAGGGTGGCCCTATTGTAATTTTAGACAAGGTTTTCAATGATCGCTGTATGGCTGAAATGTTAAGAGATACAAACATTTATAGTTCTATTTCAATATCAGATGTTCAAGAGCACATAGTTAGGGTATACAACACCTTAGATGACCTACTTAAGTTAGGTATGGTCAGTGTTGATCTGTATGAGTTTCTATTTGTGGAAAACCCTATTATTCCAACTATTCAGGGTTTACCTAAGGTACACAAGGACCCAGAAAATCCCCCGATGAGACCAATTGTAGCTGGTCGAGAATGGGTCACAGAACCACTCTCCATACTGATTGAGAAAACTTTAAGACCTATAGTAGACTCTAATTTATTTGCCCTCAAGGACTCTAAACAATTCTTATTGGATTTATATGAAGGGACAAGCTCTTTACCGAATGACCTTCCATTTATAATGATTACTATGGATGTTAAATCCTTATTTACTAATATTCCCAATGAGTTGGGCTTGGAAAGTATTCAGAATTACCTGACTAAACACTCTGATATATTACCTAGTAGGATAGAATTTATCTGCCTGCTATTAGAAATGGTGTTAGAAAATAACGTCTTTTTATTCAATCAGGATTTATTTTTACAGAAGGATGGCCTGGCTATGGGCACTTCTTGTGCCAATAGCTACGGCAACCTGGTGATGGCGTTATGGGAAGAACAGAAATTATTTCAATTAGTTTTGTACCAGAGATATGTGTATTTCTACAGACGTTTTGTAGATGATTTACTTTTTCTTTGGACAAGTACTATGAAGGAATTAAACAAATTTGAGGAGGGTGTTAATTCATTAACGTCTTTCCTGAAATTTACTATGACTAAATCTAGGGATAACATTGATTTCTTTGATGTATCTATCCGACGTTTGGAAAATGGTAAATTTAATACAGGTATACATAGAAAGTCTTGTTATAAAAACATGCTACTACATAGGGATAGTATGCATCCCAGCCATATCTTTTCAAACATTATTAAAGGACAAGCGATTAGAGTGTCCAGGCTGAATCCTACACAGAGCAATTATGAAGCAGAGCTAAGTGATTTAAATGAAAGATTGCTTGCAAGGAAGTATAAAATGGTAGAAATAGAGAAAGGGTTCATCCACACTAGAAGTATTAGAACAGGTAGAGCCTGTCCCATTTTTTCTGAAAGAGGAAATGAGTTTTACAAGGGTGACCAAACAAACGCCACTGAATTATGAGCAGTCAGCAAAAAGTGACTCTGTTCTATACTCAAGATGTCCGATCAATTAAAGAAATAATTCATAGACATTGGGATATACTGACAATAGACTCAGAAATTAAGAATTTAGTAGGAGAATACCCACAATTTGTTTTTAAAAATAAGAAGAATTTGCACAGGCTATTGTGTTTCCCTAGTCAAATGCACTCATCTGGAATTGCCATTTATAATGGCGCTCAACCATGCAATAGGTGCAATTTTTGCTCTTATATTTCTGACACTAATATGTTTGTGCATCCTGTAACATCTCGGTGTTTACCTTTAATATTAATGCTAATTGCGATACAGAACATGTGGTATATCTTGCTACTTGTGTGTTATGTACCGCGTTTTATGTCGGTAAAACCGACAGAAAATTAAAGGAGAGAGTGAGGGAGCACCTGTACCAAATTCGTATTAAGTCTAAGATCAATGCACTCTCTAAGCATACCTTAGAGAATGATGTCAGGCACTGTTTTAAGTTCTCAGTCATACATATTAATGTACCCAATGTCAGGGGAGGGGATTTAAGGAATCATACTGAGCAAGCAGAAACTAGCTGGATTATTAGGATGCAAGCACATGTTTCTCCGGGGCTTAATGACAGAATTCCGCTGAAGCCTGCACTTAAAAATAGAAGAATCAAGCCTAGATGAAATATGTATAAAGAATTTTATAAAATAAATGGTGCAGAATATTTTAAAAGTTTTTATTTACTTGCTGATTTATTCAAAGTGCATTTGCTTTTTATTGTTCATAGTTTTAGGAATTTTGCATAGTTTCTCTTTATATGGCTAATTGATAATTAGAATGTTCAATTAGGGAATTTTGGATGAGCTATATAATAAGTGTTTTTAACATTTGTTTGTAATGGTTTGAAGAAGCTGCATGGTGAAAGCGCTTACCAAATTTGTTTTAATAAAGGGACATTCAATCTTCGTTTTTTGAGCCTGGAATTATTGCTTTCATTTATGGAGGTTATCTACCTGGTCTGAATAGACACTTTCACATACTTTTATGTTCTGTATTGCTTTTGGACAAGTTTTTATGGAATTACAGCCTAGTGCAAGGTCTGAATAGACTCAATTTGTGATTAACTGTGGGCTTGGACTGTCTATTGCCTGGTTTGATCCTGAGCAGTATTTTATTTGTATGTTGAACTTGCTTTATTTCCTGCTCAGGGCCATTTATTTGATAGTGGTATTACATATTATTTGGTACTGTTCTATGTTAACTTGCCCTCTTCCTAAAAAAAAACTTTCACATTTCTTCCCCCTCCAAAATTGTATTATTCTAAGGGCAATCCATTTTGTCATGCAGCTTTCCTCTCCTTTGTCATGTTTATGGAATGTCCTGATCTTATCCTTTGTCCCTTTTGCATTTAGCTTCTCTCTTTGTTCATGCTCCCTAAACTCTCTCTATGTATGCATTTTATTTCACCATTTCCATTCTTTCACTTCTGTCCCCCCCTCTTCTTTATAAATCTCCCTGTAGAGTTCATTAAATCTTTCCACAGTTAGCTTATTGTCTCCTAAATACTCTTCCTCTTTCGCCTTGTTTTCTATACCTCTCTCTCTATCTGCCTGCTTATTCTTGCATCTCTTCATTCTTCACCTTCCAATGTATATCCCCTACATTATTTTCACAGCTCTGTTATGCAACCTTTGTCCCTTCCTGCTGTTTGTAAATCTCCATACAGCACTTATTTAATCTTTCAATAATTAATGCATAATAATTAAATATTGTCATTCTGTTCATCTTATCATTCATGCCATTTGCTCCTTCTATTTCTTCTTGCACTTTTTGGACAGCTATTTCCCTTATGTTTCCTCCACTATGCACCAGCAGTCCCTCCAGTACCATTGTTGAATTTCTTGCTCTTTAATAATTTTGTTCTCTAATTCCATTCTAATTGCATTTTCATTGAGTTGCAACACTTCTCTTTAATTTCCTTTCTTCCGGATTCTTTTGGATTGACCCTCAGTTCTATGTCTCCCACCCATCATTCACCTTTCCTTCTTTCCTTCTCTTCCATTTCTTCACTCCTCAGGTTTCCCAACGATGATCTTGGTTCCATCCCACCAGTTTGTTCTTTCACTTTGTCCCTGTTATCATGTTGTCCTCTATTGACTCCTTACTAGCTCATAGAGTTTTATCTTGCACTGTTTTCCTTTCATTTATACCCAGCCTGTCTTTTCCATGTCTCATAAATTTCTGCTCCTGCACACTCACCGTAAGCCTCATCAATGTATGATATGATATGTGTCTTCTCTGTATTTAGATCCCTTCCATTATTTCCATTAGGTTACCTTCTCTATAAACCTGCCTAACCTGCTTGCCTGTACCACAAAGGTTCATGTGAAGGTCTATTCCCTTTCGTTTGGATTACAATTCTCTCTTTATGCCCATCATCCCTTCTTCTTTCCTTCTTTATTTTTCTATTGTTTCTAAGGTATTTCCTTTCATCCTATCCCTCCATATTGTACCATAAGCATCTGGCACCCTAATTACCTTTACTGCTCAAAAACCTCTATATTTTTATATTTAAAACGTTAATTACAGTGATTGTGTTATGATTTTGTATGCCTTTTATGTGTCCTATTCTGCTCAGACCTGGCGATGACAATCTTCTCTTTCATTGTAAATGTTCCTGGCTTTGCAATGATAAGTGAATTTCACTTGATTAAATTGCAGTTATTTATCTGTGTCTTTCTTCTATCCATTGAAATGCAAGTAATGCATTTCCACAGTACTTCATGCAATGTTTTTGCTACTACATTCTTATAAATAAAAAATGTAAAATTAACACAATTGACGTTTCTTTATTATTATATTTAGTTCCACATAAGTATGCTTTCTAGTTCATGGTTCCATTAGCTATAAAACCATATTTCTACATTATCATGAAAAAC